>NW_027070234.1:114765-173852 GCF_002906115.3 Quercus suber
AATAGGATCCTTCCACCCAAACACAGTCAGAACCCTCCAGAAGAATCCTAAGTTCAGATCACTATTCAACCAGTTGGGATTTGGACCAGAAGCAAGAAAGGTGGCCACAGAGTCTCTCATGACTATAGCAGCAGATTCAGGAATGGAGTGTTTCACAGCAGAATCACATGCTAGTCGAGCTTTCCTAGAGACAACCAATGCCATAACTTTCACTGATGAAGACATGGAGGTTGAGCATCCAGACCATCGTAGACCCCTTTATCTAATGGCCACCATAAACGGTGTCCAAATCAGAAGAGCACTGGTAGACACAGGGGCATCACTCAACCTCATAGCCCTGAGCACCTTGGAAGCTGTGGGCCTAGCAGAAAAGAGGATCCTGGGGGCTCCTATGGAAATAACCGGATTTGGAGGATCAGCAGAATCAACCGAGGGATATATACAGCTGGCCTTAAGAGTGGGGCCAATAGTAGCCTTGACCAGATTTCATGTAATCAACTCAGAGGTATCCTACCATGTACAGCTGGGACGGCCATGGCTCCATAAGCACTGCCTTATACCATCCACATACCATCAGTGTGTTAAGGAGAGATTGAATGGGAGGCCTGTAAGGATCCCTGCCAACCATAACCCTTTCAGCCAAGGAGAAGTAAACTTTATAGAAACAACGTTCTATGATGAGTTAGAACCTGACGATGAGAGTCCCATGCCAGGGACCCCAGGAGCACCTATCTTGGAAAAAGAAGAAGGAGGAGGTACCCATGACTTAAGAGACCTCCTGAAGAGAAAAAGGCAAAAGAAGGAGCCCAGCACCTCAGGATCTCGGGAATGTGTAGTAGTACGGAAACCCGAGGGAAGATTAATTTACTGCTTGTGAAGGTGTGCGGGGCCTGAGTGCATCATGCAGGAGGGTCCCGGACCACCAGAATGTATGGTAGCTCAAGAGGAAGTCCCAGAGGAACCAGTTAAAGAAACACAAATCCAACTTGAGGAAGAATTGGAAGAAATAAATTTAGGAGCTGAGCTAGGATCCCATAAGCCTGTTTCCATCAGTAGCTAGTTGACAGCGCAAGAAAGGGAGCCACTGGTAGCCTTACTCAAAGAATACATGGATGTGTTCGCATCGACCTACGATGAGATACCTGGCCTGGATCCTGGGCTCGTGGCCCATGCTCTCAACGTAGACCCAGGAGTCAAACCAGTAGTCTAACCAGCTAGGGTCTTTCACACTGATGTAGAAGCCCAGATAACTCAGGAGGTCAAGAAGCTGTTGGCAGCTAGTTTTATCAAGCCCATTCAACATCCCAAATGGCTTTCCAATATAGTACCTGTGAAGAAAAAGAACGGCCAAATTCGTTGCTGTGTGGACTTCCGCAATCTAAACAAGGCATGTCCAAAAGATGAGTTCCCCCTGCCTAATATTGACCTCCTTGTGGACTCAGCTGCGGGAAGTTCTATGTTCTCGTTCATGGATGGGTATAGTGGGTACAACCAGATTCACATGGCTGCTAAGGACACTGAGAAAACAGCATTCAGGACCCCAATTAGGAATTTTTATTACACTGTGATGCCCTTCGGCCTCAAAAATGCAAGAGCCACGTACCAACAAACCATAACAGCCATCTTCCACGACATGATGCATAAGGAAATGGAAGATTATGTGGATGATATTGTGGTCAAGTCAAAAATTAGGACAGGACACCTCTAGGTACTTGAGCAAGTTTTCAAAAGATGCAAAGAATACAAACTACGCATGAACCCCATGAAATGTGCCTTTGGAGTATCTGCGGCAAAGTTCCTCGGGTTCCTGGTACATCACAGAGGCATAAGTGTGGATCCAGCCAAAACTGCAGCCATTGCCACTATGAAAAGACCAACAACAGTGAGGGAGCTCAAAAGCTTCCTAGGAAGGGTCTCCTACATCAGGAGATTTGTGCCAGGGTTGGCTGCAGTCACAGGAGGCTTATCCAAGCTATTAAAGAAAGGAACTGAGTTCACCTAGGGAGCAGAATAACAGGAAGCCTTCTAAAGGATCCAACAGATTATGAATCATTTGCCCACTCTCCAGGCACCAGTACGAGGGCGACTCCTGTTATTGTACTTGGCATCAAATTCCCAAGCAATAGGAGCCCTGCTGGGGCAAGAAGATGATGATGGGAATGAGCAACCTATTTACTATGTAAGTAGGACACTCAAGGATGCCGAGACCAGGTATCTCAGGATAGAAAAGGCTTGCCTAGTGGTCATTTACGCATCCCAAAGGCTGAAGAGGTATTTCTCAGCTCACCAAATCCTTTTAGTGACTAAGTTACACCCCATAAAAGCACTCTTGCATCAACCCCTCCTAACAGGAAGAATAGCACAGTGACTGGTCCTGCTTTCTCAATATGACATAGGTCTCAGGACCCCCAAGGCTGTCAAAAGTCAAGCCATAGCTGACATCCTGGCACAGTTTCCAGGGAATGAGAAAACCTCACTAAGTGAAGAGATCCCAGGTGAGGTAGCAGTAGCAGAAATCCCAGGAAAGAAATGGACAATGAGATTCGATGGGTCAGCTACAACAACCTTAAATGGAGTGGGAGTTGTACTAAGCTGCGAAGATGGGGACACCATACCTCTGTCTTTCAAGCTTGGGTTCTCCTGTTCCAATAATGCAGCTGAGTATGAGGCATACTTGACCGGGCTAACTATAGCACTCAGTATAAGGGTAAAACACATGAGAGTGCTGGGAGATTCCAATCTTGTAGTCTCTCAGGTGAAAGGTGACTTTGCGCTAAGGGAACAAAGTTTAGCAGCCTACAGAACTTGGGCGCAGAGGCTGGAGCAGGAATTCCTGACCTTTAGCATAGAGTACACCCAGAGAAGTGAAAACATGTTCGCAGATGCACTTGCCACCCTGGGATCCCAGGTACCATTCAAAGGAAAAGACACTCTGGTCAGAATAGGAAGACAGGAGCATTCCATCTTAAAAATCCTCCAAAGGATATCCCCTGGAGAGTCTGGGCAATGGGACTGGAGGAGCGAAAAACAAGATTCGGAGGGAGTGTCAAGGAGTTGAGGGACTATGCTCTAATAGAATAAGAACTATATAGAAGATTGCCCGGAGGGATCCTATCCAGATGCATCAATGAGAAATAGGGGAAACTAAGGTTGGAAGAGTTACATACCCAAGTCTGCGGGACCTCAGAAAAGATCAGTCTATATAGGAGAATGCAGTGCATGGGATACTACTGGCCAAATATGAACAAAGAGACAGCAACTATACAGGAGAAATGTCAAAAATGTCGATCCTCGGTGGACAAGGAAGAAAGCTACGCGGTATTCATTATAGAAGATTGGAGGACTCCCTTCATGAAATATTTGGCTCAAGGGATCCTACCAACTGACAGGGCACTAGCCCACCAACTCAAAAAACTTGCAGTCAGGTACTTCTTGTAGAGCGGGATCCTGTTCAAAAAGGGATATAGCGGGGATCCCCTAAGATGCCTGGGGCCAAGGGAAGTCAAGGAAGTAGTCAGGAAAGTCTATTCTGGTGATTGTGGAAGTCACCCAGGAAAAAGGAGGCTCTATAAGCAGTTATTACTGTTGGGGTACTACTGGCCAACAATGAAAAGAGACTCTGAGGAGTTAGTCAAAACCTACCACGTGTGCCAAGTCCTCGGGGATGCAATCCATACTCACCCAAATATGTTGCAAAATATGACAACCCCATGACCTTTCCACACTTGGGGGCTTGATCTCATAGGGCCTATAAATCCCCTATCCAGTGGTTACATATGGATCTTGGCAGCTACTGAGTACTTTACAAAATGGGTAGAGGCTATCCCCTTGAAAAAAGCAACTGGAGCAGTTGTAGCAAACTTCATTCGAAAACATATCATTACAAGGTTTGGGATCCCCAAGAGGTTGATCAGTGACAATTGAACCCCATTCATAAATAAAGACATGAAGGGGCTGACTGAGGCTTACTACATCAAGCATGGAAGATCTACACCGTACTACCCACAAGGAAATGGCCAGGCAGAGGCCACTAATAGGGTGATATTGAAGATCCTAAAAAAAATGAAATAGGAGTATGGAGGAAAATGGAGTGACCACTTGGCAGATGTACTTTGGGCATACAGGAGCTCTGTAAAGACAGCCACGAGATTCTCACCATTCTCCCTAGTCTATGGGACAGAAGCCATCAGCCCAGTAGAATTAATTGTTCCCACACCAAGAGTAGTATTTGAAGAAAGTTAGGAGGACACCGAAGACACAAATAATGAAAGGAGATTAGCAGACCTTGAAGGGGTAGAGGAAGAAAGAGAGCTAGCCAAGAGAAGAAGTCAGAGGTACCAGTAAAGAATGACTAGAGCATACGCACAAGCAGTACGCCCAAGAACTTTCACTAGAGGGCAGCTAGTACTAAGGACAGCAAAGCATATGAGAAGAAGCCTACCGGGACCCTCCAAATTTGCCCCAAAATGGGAAGGATCTTACATCATCAGTGAGGCCCATGATAGTTGGTATTACTACCTTACAAAGGAAGATGGGACAATCCTGACAGAGCCCATAAATGGGAAGTGGCTAAAACAGTACTATACATAAGAAAGGAGAGGTCTCAGAACACTGGAATCCATTTGCCAACTCTCCAACCTGCTAAGTGTTTCTTTCTTTTATATATTATCGCTTAAGTAATTTTGTTCAAGGACCCATGGTAGAAGGACACTCTATGATCCTTACTATCTTTGTTAGATTTGCTGTGTTCCTTGAATGATGTTTATGTTTTAAATGAAATTTCTCAGCTATTAAATCCTAAGTATTACAAAGTCCTAACACAGACAGAATCAGGGAGGATACCTGGGGAAATCTTTTTGATGCATAACCCAGGATCACCCCACAGATAACTACAAACAGTTAAGTTTCAAATACATGGTCTAGGATCTCAGGCATATACTAAGGTTACCCAGCCCATTACTTGATATATAAAAAAAATAAAAAAAATAAAAAAACCCTGCCAAGTTCATGAGCTGGGACAAAAAAATATATCGCCCAATGTACCCAGTTCAATACTTAAGCAACCAAGAAGAAAAGGGAGGATACCTGGGGAAATCTTTTTGATGCATGACCCAAGACCCCCACAGATAACTACAAACAGTTAAATTTCAAATACATGGTCTAGGATCTCAGGCATATACTGAGGATACCTAGCCCAGTACTTGATAATAAAAAAACCTGCCAAGTTCGTGAGTTGGAACAAAAAAATATATCGCCCAATGTACCCAATTCGACAATTCAGTACTTGCGCAACCAAGAAGAAAGGGGTGGGTACCTGTCTGGAACCTGCAGCAAAACTTGTGGGAATCACAAACCAGGACTCAGTGCAAAAAAAAAAGGGGAAAGACAAAAAAGAAAGAAAAAAAAAGATCCACATGCCATTAGGAAAAATTAGAAGCAATCTTGAAATACAAATACTTAGAAGCAATCCTGAAGCACAAATACGTGGAAGCAGTCTCAAAGCACAAATGCAGATCTATGTGTGAGAGTGCTTTTTTTCTTAGCATACAGGCCTAAGTAGAGACAAGGATCCCGGGCCCAAATACTTGTTGTTTTGGTGGACTGAGCTTGGTTCACCGCAGCTAAATGGGGTTGATTACGAACCAAGTTGTGCACAAGTCACATAAAGCTCCTCAAGATGAAAAATGCAATTCCTCCTAAGCAATAAAATACCATTATAAATGTTTTAGTCTCGTAAAATGATCATTTACTCTTACGAAATAAGTAAAATAAGTATTCATAATATTCATAATGAGAAGGAAATTGAAATAGAGTATTTAAGGCTTATCTTTAATTGTATAAACATTTAAAAGAGTTCCTTCACTTGGTATCCCGGGGCGTACTGTCGTGGGATTCCAGGCATACTGTCATGGGATCTTGGGGCGTATTAGGCCTGTAAGAACCCAGAATGCTCTGGTTCTCTAAACTATATGATCTTTTCCATGTTTATTATGTAATAGAGCTTTATCCTTTTCCTTTACCTCTATGGGTGCTACATAAAAAACACACTACACATATCTTCAAATAATTGTTAGTTTCTTAGATTAGAATATACATTTTAATACATACATATATATATATATATATATATATATATATATATATGTGTGTAAATGAGTTTCATGAGAATGATTTTGCCACGAGGATCCTGGCCCCAATTCTCACAGACTCGATACTTTTGCACAAGACTTGTGGGATTTGGAACTCAAGTCCGAGTGGCTTTGCTTGGGCTTTACCTTCCAAGATAGTTAGGTGAGAAGGATTTTAGCAAGAAATAGTAAAGGAAGACAATGTAATAAAGAAATACACGAAATAATTGTTAGAGATCCTCAAATCAATATGAGGTATTTCATTATTTTTCTTGATTATGGATTACAATATGCTCACTAAGACGTGATATAAGGTTCAACAAAGTTCAAAAATTACAGACTTTGATAGCTATTCAAGCTTCCAAGACTTGCAAAGTTTGAATTTGTTGAATCCGAGTATGTGCTATAGTGGCTGTCTCCGGGATACCGGGAGCGGTTCCTCTGTTTTCTTTTGATTTTACAGAGCTCTTCCTATAGTTCTATATTCACATGATACAAGGTTCAACTATGTTAAAAAATTACAGACTTTGATAGCTATTCAAGCTTCCAAGACTTGCAAAGTTGGAATTTGTTGAATCCGAGCATGTGCTATAGTGGCTGTCTCTGGGATACCGGGAGCAATTCCTCTGTTTTTCTTGAGTTTTACAGAGTTATCTTAATGATTCCCTTCTGGTTTTTCTATTCTACATCATGCCTCTTAATGTTGGTTGCTTCCCCCTTTTTATAGTGTTATTTTAGGGTTTGGATACCATTGATTCTTCTCCCTTGGCTCCTCGGGTCCCAGAGCCCCTATTATCCCAGCCATTTCTGACCGTTGATTCTTTCTCTATTTCTCATAATTTTCATCTTTTAGTCCTGTTTTCCCAAAAGCCACCTACTGACTTTCCATTTTGGATAGCTGACATTTACCCTCCGTTCTTTCAAGTCCTTTTACCTCTTGGACTTAGCTTTTTGGTTGTCCTCCTTGTTGTCTTTTTTTCCAAGTGAGTAGAACCCTTTTCTGCTGGGTTGAAGGTTTTCCAACCACTTCCCTTTATAGTTCTTCATTCTGGGTTCCCCGGGGTACCAGCCTTTTGTTCATGAATTGTTACTCTCCAAGCTTTCTGATTCTTTGCTACACCACTGGGTGCTTGAGAGGGACATATTTGTTCTTCATTTCTTGTATTTCGTGGTACTCCTTTTAAGCTGTCTCAATCCCACTTTAGCTGTGTTGCACGTCCCGAGGATCCCGAGCCTCTGGTAGCCTCTGGGGATCCCGGCCCAGTTCTTTCACTGGAATTTGCTGGACTTTTTAATGGCCTTTTTTTGCAGAAAATCTGAACATACATAGGGCCTTGATGTCGATTCTTCTTGCTGCACGAATTGGGCCTTCTTTATTTTTTTATGGAATGGGTTTTGTTGTGAAATTTTGGACCTCAACACTATGTAAAAAAAAAAAAGGAAGAAAAGCCAAAAGCAATGTCCAAGCAAAGAGATAGAAAACTTATACAACCCCAAATTGTTCATACACATCCAAACCAGCTAAAAAAAAAAAAAAAGGCAAGGAAATAAGGCCAGCCAACAAAGAGCCATCCGAGGAGAGAGCAGGGACAGCCAAAGAAGAAAGAACCCTCTGCCTTTTAACCTTCAAATCTTGCAAAGTCTTGTGAGCATAAGCTAAGGCTTCCTCAGCAGCAGCAATCTTAGCATCAATACTCTTAGAAGCTTGCCTCTGGAATAGCGCGTGGGCCAATGATCGCAGGTACTCCAGCAAAAAGGACAGGTTGAACTTGGCTTCCAAGAGATCCTGAACCACACCTCTCCATTCCAAAAGCTTTTCCTCAGATAGAGAGTCTAGCGAAGAATCTCTCAAGGAAATCAACACGGCGCACAACAACTCCATCAGAATGTTCCCCAAAAATACTCCTCCTCTGAAACCAATGGTAAAATCCCCATGACTTTTGAACAGCCCTTCTAGCAGTGGCAGACCTTCCACAGGCACAGAGAACCACAAAAAGCTGCCATAAGATGGCCCGAAATGGCAAAAGTGACTAGTAGGGAGGCTGTTGAACTCCAGAAGATCAAAACGAGCCAGAAAGGTGGGGAGCCTTGAAGTAAGATCTAATACAACCATCTCTGGAGCCTCCCCCATTGTTGCATTACCACCAGAAGAGGCTGAGGAACCTTCAACTCTCTGGGCAGTACGAGGGCCAGCAACCTAAGCAGATCCACACCCCCCTCAGGAATCACAAGTTTAGGATTTTCGACACCAGTATCAACTCTTGCAAAAAGAAAATAGAGGAAAGGGGGAACAGACTTAGTTTTTTTTTTTTTTTTTCTTCTAAAAAAAAAAAAAAAAAAGGTNCAGGTAGCAGTGAGACTGATCGAAAGAAAAGAAAAGAGGCTGGGAACAGAAGATTCAGGCAGACAAGAAAAAGGTAATGTGAAAAGGCTAGAATGAAGAAATAAGAGCAGTTAAAGAAGACAATATGTGGAAAGATGCACCAGTTCCTAGGAATTAAATTTAAAGAGGGAAAAGTTATCAGCAGTTATTAATGGAAGTTATAGGAAACGTAAAAGTAGGTGGTGGAAGTTCCTTTTCGAAACTCAAACTGCCGCGTCCCATGTAAAAAGGAAGAGTTACAAAAAAAAAAAAAAAAAAAAAAAAGCGAAGGGTCCAGGATACCAAAGACCAAAAATTGAAGATCAGGATCCCTGAAGAAAGATCAAAACAGAAGAAGTCCTGCAGAAACTCATGCATGGGCTGCAAGCAACCCATGAGCTCGGGGGCCTAAATGTTGAGGTTCAAAATTGGTCACAGACTAAGGCCCAAAGAAATAAAACGTTAGGCTCATTTCACAAAAAAATATATATAAATAAATAAACTAAGAGAAAATAAGAGAAAAAAGGAAGGTTGGGCTTACACAATGAAGGAAAGAGAAAAGAAAGAAGAAAATGATAAGAGGCCCAAAGGATTGGGATGCAAAGACCCATGAAAGAACAAAGTTTAAAAGACATAAAGCAAGGGAAAAGGGCAAACCAGCCAAGGCCAATAAGCCAAAGGGAGTCCAGCAAGAAGAACTAGGTCAGGATCCCAGAAGTCACCAGAGTCCAGGGATCCCTAGGGCACGCGAAGGAAGATTGAAACAAAACAGGGATCAAAGACAAAAGCATGCGGGTCTCATGCTCCAGACATGTAGTGGGACTAGGAAGTACGAAGCAAAAAGAAAAAAACGCATGAGCCGTGATTCCAACCATTTGGAGAAAATGACAAGGAAGAGTACAACTAAAAAAAGCTAAAGAAGTGAAAAATGCCAAATAGCTGAAGATCAGCTAACAGAGAAGCTAGAAATAGAAAAGCAGCTAAGGGACTTTCGTTTGGTCGGACCAAAAGTAAGAAGCTATGAGAAAAAGGGAAATGACATAGCCCTGAGCAAAACTGGCACGACACAAACTCTAAGGGGCAAAAGGGGGAAATCACCGGTACCCAAAGCCCGATCTGTGCTATAAAAGGAGGAGGGGGTCCATGCTGAAAGGGGGAGGATGGGAGATTCATATAGAAATTCATTTTCGATTAGATCATTGAGGCATTCATGGTCATTTCTGGAGTCTCATAGAATTATAGAAAGAGCTCTGTAAAATTAAGAGAAAACAGAGGAGTCGCTCCCGGTATTCTAGAGACAACCACTATAGCACATGCTCGGATTCAACAAGTTCAAACTTTGCAAGTCTTGGAAGCTTAAATAGCTATCAAAGTCTGTAATTTTTGAACTTAGTTGAACCTTGTATCACGTCTTAGTGAGCATTGTAATAAGGACTAAAGAAAATTAATAAAATGCACCTCACTAATTCAAGGATCCCTAACCTTTTCTTACATTGTATTTCATTTGTTGTGCATTCCTTTGCTATTAAAATGTCATTCAATACAAATATTTTTGTTTGTCAGTTATTTGTATTGTAGGGAGTTTGTTTTATGCACCACTTGGTTCTTAAACAGCCTTTTAGCTGCGGTGAACCGAGCCCAGTCCACCAAAAAATATTTATTTTGCCCAAGATCCTAGGGCCACTAAGGTGAGAAGAAAAAGGCACCCTCACAAAGCTTTTCGACATCATTGAGCCATTTTAGGACTTGACTTCTTATTTCATTTCCTTCTTTCTCAGTTACTTCCTTCTCATCTATGACTTCCTTGCTACAATCCACAAGACTGTTCATCTCCCTTGCCATAACATCAAGGTTTGATTGAAGATTGCTGGAGGGATTGATCTTAGAACAGACAAAGCAACAAAGAAGCTCAGTAGTTAATTCAAATAGTGCTCCAACAGCCACGACCGCAATTTCCATACCAGGAATTTTACTACGTGAGCTGATGAGGAACGCAGGTTTTTACTATCTTGCAGCAGGCATAACTGTTAAGGAAGAAGAGGGAGAGAACATTGAAGAGAGATGAAAAATTTAGCAGAAAGTGAGATAGGAAAAGTGGAATACTATTAAGTACAAAACTGTTGCTGAAAAGTGAAAACCAAACGTGTGAATGTAAACATTTTGTAAAGATTTCAAAGTTTGTGGTAGGTGGGATATCATATCACAAGGGTAGGATATGTGGTGTGAAAAAAATATCAAGTAGGCAATGATATTGCTATTTATTAGAGCACTTACTTGTAATTTGAAAATTTTAAAAATATCTAAAATATTTTTATAGTGGGTTGTGGACTTGTGGCTGCCTTTATATATTTTGTTTTTTGTTTTTGTTTTGGTTGAATTTTGTTAAGTGGCGTACAAAATTGGTAAGTTAATGTTTAATGTTTTACTATTATTTAATTTTTTTAGTTAAAATGACTGGTTATAAAATTATTTATTTCTCTATTTTTATAATTTAATAACTATTTATTTATTTATTTATGACATTATCGATTTAACCATGTCCAACCGAGGTCCGATCATAAAGCCGATAATCACTCTCTATTCCAATTCTTTGACCTTACCCGTTTTTAAATCCATCATTTATAGAGTCAAGAACTTACTCAAGCTCATGTCTAGATCCCTTTTTTTTTTTTTTTCTTTTTTTTTTTTGGTTCTTTTGTTTTGTGAAGGAGCTCATATGATGTCAAGGATTTTACCAAGCTTTAAACTAGCAGTAGCAAAGCCTTAAGTTCACATCTCTTCGAAAAATTATCTAAAGAATCAAAACTAAGAAAACCATTATGGAGACGTTTCATTGAATGTGTCTTTTCAGTAATGAGAAGTAGCATGAGTTCTAGTTAGCTCAACTAGTAAAGTCTCCGATGGTTAAATAAAAGATCTGAAATTTAATTCCTGGCTACACCAAAAACCGATTGATGTCTTGGTCTGATAATAAAAAAAGAGTTATCATCAGTAATGGACGCTATAAGTAAAAACTCTCATAAAAAATAAAAATAAAAATGAAATAAAATAAGTTATGAGAAGTAGCATTTACTAGCTCAATCATTGCTTAATGGAGTAAAACTATCAAAATCGTAGACTCACGTGCTTAGAAATTTTCAAGCTTATCTATAACGCCCAGCTTCTAGAGTAAAATTGATGAATTATTTAATTATTTTGAAGGTGATATTATTTTATATTATGATCACTACAAAGAAATAAAAGAAGATGTGACATGTAGAGTAATTTTGTAGGTTATTGATTTTAACCTTTAGCCTTCATTCTTATCAGTTAGGAAAAAAGATAAGAGATTAAAGATTCATTTGAATACTACTTATTTTATTGAAAACTAAAAACTGAAAATATTGTAACAAAATAATTTTTAAATGTGTAAACAATGCCGTGAGACCTATTTTTAATGAAAGTTTTGTTAAAAAAAAAAAGTTTGTGGGTCTCGTGAACAGTGCAGAGACCCACTGGAAAAGCACTTTGAAAGAACACAAAACGCAGACGCTGGGATTAAAAGCTGTATCCAAACGGGTATTAAAACTTATTTGAATCAGGAGTTTAAATATTATTGGAATTCTTCAGAGTTCTAGCCTATTTAAACAGACTAGCAAGCCATTTAAAGAAGCACTAACCCTACTTTCATAAAAAAATTTCAACAATTTCCATAAACTAACACACACAAATCCCCAGATTTTTCTGGTCACTTATATGAATATCCATTCCTATGGCCTTTCACACTCTCTAATCTTAGTTTCGATTCAATCCCAAGAACTTTGGGATCTCAGAAAGTCACAATTGCTGTAAATGACTATAGCAACAGCTTGTCATCATGAAAGCATAGCAAAGTTTCTCAGCTATTAAAATGAGATAAATTTCCTCACAAACAATGTAGCCAATCATCATTCAAAACACAATGTTGAAACTCATACTTGGCATGCTAAAACAGTTTAACTAAACACATTTGTATTGAAATTGAAGTATTGCTGGCAAAAAGCATGTTAGTGCAAAAGATCATGCATACAGCATACAATGTCAACCCCAAAATGCCCAAAATTCCTCATTTCTAAAATGTACATTGCTTTGGCTTAAAACACCCATACATTGCAAAATGTAAAATCTTTATATTCATTAGTAGCAAATGTTGAAGCATACACCCAAACCCAATAACAAACTCAAAGTGCCCATAAACATCTCCATCAAAAAAAAAAAAAAAAGAAGTGCCCATAAACATCAATAATCAAAAATACATTTACCGCTAGCTCTAAGACGAAGTAACCGTTGTAGTAGATTGAAGAGAAACATTATTGAGCCGCTCCAGAGCCAAAATAAGCGCTCGTGTACCCAAATTCCCTTCCCCATGAGCCTTAAGTGAGAGATAAAGCTGGTGAGCCAAAGCCAACCCAGGCAAAGCCAGACCCATATTCTGACACTCCTTCAAACAAATCCCCAGATCCTTCACAAAGTGATTCACGTAAAACCCAGGCTCAAAATCCCTCTTCAAAATCCTACTCCCATGCGAATCCAGCGACTTCGACCCAGCCGCACCACTCGATATCGCTTCGAGAAACAAACCCACATCAAGACCAGCCTTGTGAGCATAGACCATACCTTCCACCAATCCTACCATAGTGGAAGCAATCGTTATCTGATTCGCTAGTTTCGCGAATTGACCTTTTCCAGTGGCACCCATGTAATTAACTTTACCGAGGAGGGCAAAGAGTGGACTCAAACGTTTCACCACCGACTCGTCCCCTCCGGCGAATATCGCCAACCTTCCGTTATTAGCCCCCAGATCGCCGCCGGACACCGGTGCGTCGACGGAGAAGCAGCCTTTGGAGGAAGCGGCGGCGGATATCTCGGCGGCGAGGGAGGGTTCGGAGGTGGTCATGTCGACGAGTATGCCGCCGTGGCGGAGGCCGGAGAGGGCGCCGGAGGCAGGGTCGAGTAAGACGGAGCGGACGTCGGAGGGGTAGCCGACGATTGAGAAGACGACGTCGGATTGGGAAACTTCGAGAAACAAACCCACATCAAGACCAGCCTTGTGAGCATAGACCATACCTTCCACCAATCCTACCATAGTGGAAGCAATCGTTATCTGATTCGCTAGTTTCGCGAATTGACCTTTTCCAGTGGCACCCATGTAATTAACTTTACCGAGGAGGGCAAAGAGTGGACTCAAACGTTTCACCACCGACTCGTCCCCTCCGGCGAATATCGCCAACCTTCCGTTATTAGCCCCCAGATCGCCGCCGGACACCGGTGCGTCGACGGAGAAGCAGCCTTTGGAGGAAGCGGCGGCGGATATCTCGGCGGCGAGGGAGGGTTCGGAGGTGGTCATGTCGACGAGTATGCCGCCGTGGCGGAGGCCGGAGAGGGCGCCGGAGGCAGGGTCGAGTAAGACGGAGCGGACGTCGGAGGGGTAGCCGACGATTGAGAAGACGACGTCGGATTGGGAAGCGAGGTGGTGAGGGGATTGGGCTAAGTGGGCCCCCATGTCGAGGAGGGGCTGGGCTTTGGAGAGGGTGCGGTTGAAGACGGTGAGGGTGTAGCCGGCTTTGATGAGGTGGGAGCACATGGATTGGCCCATGACGCCCGTTCCGATCCAGCCCACACGGGTGTTGGATGGGCTAATTAGCTCTGTGTCTGTGGCGTTGGCCATGGAGCGAGTGATGAAGGTACGTGAGACAGGGAATTAATGGTAGTGGGGAGTGAGCATCTCTTTTCTTTTGTATATATGGTGTTATTTTCTGATTGTGCACTAGTCGTAATTTTCCTTTAATTTGTTGACCAAGATTCTCTCCAATATTTTCTGATTGGCTGTTCTATTTTTTGGTACTCAATAGCTTAGAATTTCTCCACATTTTCTGAATAGAATTTCTTATAAAAAAAGAAGCGTGTACAACTTTCCCACGTATTATTCCTAATTGAAATAGATTTTTTGTCAGTTGCACATCAACAACAAACTCATAATACTCATCAGATTTTCATCACACTTCTAGGTTTTTTTTTTTTTTTTTTTATTCGAAAATATAGTAATCTCAAATTATAATGGACAGGGGCGTAGTTAGAAATTTTTACAATGTGGTGCCAATTCGAAGTATTGATATAAAAAACATAATTCATAAGGCTATTGAATATGAAATTTCAATTTTGATATATCTTAAACATTAATGAACATATATAAACTGTCTAGTTTACCATAAACATATACAAAAATATTCAAACAAAAAAAAAACATTTCACATCAAAATTATGCCTGACGACGATTTTTCATGGAATAGAATTCATCCATAATCATTTCCAATTTGAAATTCCCAGCAATTTCCTTTTCTATATAAACTATCATATTAACTAAAAAAGAACTTTAAAAAATAAAATTTTTATTAGAAATTTTTATTTAGTTATATGGATGTTATTCATACTCAAAAAAAAAAAGTTATGAGAAGTAGCATTTACTAGCTCAATCATTGCTTAATGGAGTAAAACTATCAAAATCGTAGACTCACGTGCTTAGAAATTTTCAAGCTTATCTATAACGCCCAGCTTCTAGAGTAAAATTGATGAATTATTTAATTATTTTGAAGGTGATATTATTTTATATTATGATCACTACAAAGAAATAAAAGAAGATGTGACATGTAGAGTAATTTTGTAGGTTATTGATTTTAACCTTTAGCCTTCATTCTTATCAGTTAGGAAAAAAGATAAGAGATTAAAGATCCATTTGAATACTGCTTATTTTATTGAAAACTGAAAACTGAAAATATTGTAGTAAAATAATTTTTAAATGTGTAAACAGTGCTGTGAGACCTATTTTTAATGAAAGTTTTGTTGAAAAAAGAAGTTTGTGGGTCTCGTGAACAGTGCAGAGACCCACTGGAAAAGCACTTTGAAATAACACAAAACGCAGACGCTGGGATTAAAAGCTGTATCGAAACGGGTATTAAAACTTATTTGAATAAGGAGTTTAAATATTATTGGAATCCTTCAAAGTTCTAGCCTATTTAAACAGACTAGCAAGCCATTTAAAGAACCACTAACCCTAGTTTCATAAAAAATTTCAACAATTTCCATAAACTAACACGCACAAATCCCCAGATTTTTCTTGTCACTTATATGAATATCCATTCCTATGGCCTTTCACACTCTCTAATCTTAGTTTCGATTAAATCCCAAGAACTTTGGGATCTCAGAAAGTCACAATTGCTGTAAATGACCATAGCAACAGCTTGTCATCATGAAAGCATAGCAAAGTTTCTCAGTTATTAAATGAGATAAATTTCCTCACAAACAATGTAGCAAATCATCATTCAAAACAAAATGTTGAAACTCATACTTAGCATACTAAAACAGTTTAACTAAGCACATTTGTATTGAAATTGAAGTATTGCTGGCAAAAAGCATGTTAGTGCAAAAGATCACGCATACAATGTCAACCCCAAAATGCCCGAAATTCCTCATTTCTAAAATATACATTGCTTTCAAAATATCACACACATTAGCCCTAGCAAACAAACACAAACGCAAGGCTTAAAACACCCATACATTGCAAAATGTAAAATCTTTATATTCATTAGTAGCAAATGTTGAAGCATACACCCAAACCCAATAACAAACTCAAAGTGCCCATAAACATCAATAATCAAAAATACATTTACCGCTAGCTCTAAGACGAAGTAACCGTTGTAGATTGAAGAGAAACATTATTGAGCCGCTCCAGAGCCAAAATAAGCGCTCGTGTACCCAAATTCCCTTCCCCATGAGCCTTAAGTGAGAGATAAAGCTGGTGAGCCAAAGCCAACCCAGGCAAAGCCAGACCCATATTCTGACACTCCTTCAAACAAATCCCCAGATCCTTCACAAAGTGATTCACGTAAAACCCAGGCTCAAAATCCCTCTTCAAAATCCTAATCCCATGCGAATCCAGCGACTTCGACCCAGCCGCACCACTCGATATCGCTTCGAGAAACAAACCCACATCAAGACCAGCCTTGTGAGCATAGACCATACCTTCCACCAATCCTACCATAGTGGAAGCAATCGTTATCTGATTCGCTAGTTTCGCGAACTGACCTTTTCCAGTGGCACCCATGTAATTAACTTTACCGAGGAGGGCAAACAGTGGACTCAAACGTTTCACCACCGACTCGTCCCCTCCGGCGAATATCGCCAACCTTCCGTTCTTAGCCCCGATATCGCCGCCGGATACCGGTGCGTCGATGGAGAAGCAGCCTTTGGAGGAAGCGGCGGCGGATATCTCGGCGGCGAGGGAGGGTTCGGAGGTGGTCATGTCGACGAGTATGCCGCCGTGGCGGAGGCCGGAGAGGGCGCCGGAGGCAGGGTCGAGTAAGACGGAGCTGACGTCGGAGGGGTAGCCGACGATTGAGAAGACGACGTCGGATTGGGAAGCGAGGTGGTGAGGGGATTGGGCTAAGTGGGCCCCCATGTCGAGGAGGGGCTGGGCTTTGGAGAGGGTGCGGTTGAAGACGGTGAGGGTGTAGCCGGCTTTGATGAGGTGGGAGCACATGGATTGGCCCATGACACCCGTACCGATCCAGCCCACACGGGTGTTGGATGGGCTAATTAGCTCTGTTTCTGTGGCGTTGGCCATGGAGCGAGTGATGAAGGTACGTGAGACAGGGAATTAATGGTAGTGGGGAGTGAGCATCTCTTTTCTTTTGTATATATGGTGATATTTTCTGATTGTGCACTAGTCGTAATTTTCCTTTAATTTGTAGACCAAGATTCTCTCCAATATTTTCTGATTGGCTGTTCTATTTTTTGGTACTCAATAGCTTGTAAGACTCCCCACGTAATTACCTTTCCCACATTTTCTTAATAGAATTTCTCATAAAAAAGAAGCGTGTACGACTTTCCCACATATTATTCCTAATTGAAATAGATTTTTTGTCAGTTGCACATCAACAACAAACTCATAATACTCATCAGATTTTCATCACACTCCTAGGTTTTTTTTTTTTTTTTTTTGTGATTCGGAAATATAGTAATTTCAAATTATAATGGACAGGGGCGTAGCTAGAAATTTTTACAATGTGGTGCCAATTCGAAGTATTGATATAAAAAACATAATTTATAAGGCTATGAATATGAAATTTCAATTTTGATATATCTTAAACATTAATGAACATATATAAACTGTCTAGTTTACCATAAACATATACAAAAATATTCAAACAAAAAAAAACATTTCACATCAAAATTATGTCTGACGACGATTTTTCATGGAATAGAATTCATCCATAATCATTTCCAATTTGAAATTTCCAGCAATTTCCTTTTCTATATAAACTATCATATTAACTAAAAAAGAACTTTAAAAAATAAAATTTTTATTAGAAATTTTTATTTAGTTATATGGATGTTATTCATACTCAAAAAAAAAAAAAAAAAAAATCTACTATAATTTAAACGGTCAACTCATCATCATTCCTATTATTAAAATTTTCCTGTATTTTTTTTTTAATTAAGAATAACCCCTCAAACAAAAGCAAAAATTAAACACACAAGTACATAACATAAACCAAACAATTTAACAACACCCATTGCCATATGATATCTAACTAGTCAAAAATAGGTAATAAATAAATAAAATAAAATAAAATTACCTTAAAAACTTTGTCTTCACAAAGTGCAAAGATGGGTGTGGGCCTTGTGGGTGTGGCAATGCCTAGTAGATCTTCCCTTCAAGACTCATCACAAACAACCTCCCATGCCTTCAATCATATATTTCTCTAAAAATCTATGAAAAATTAAAGAGCATGTGAATATTTAAGTAAGTGTATATAGTTGAGGGGGGCAAAAAAAAAAAAACACTAAAAAGAGATGAAGGTGTAGTGCTGAAGAAAGAAAAGAAAAATGAAAACTCACCCTCTGAATGATTTATTTTAAGAAAGCAAGAAGAAAGAAAATAATGAATAGGTTTTTTTTTTTTTTCTTTTGGATCGTGAGGACTGAGTTTGAGAGGAGGGCTGAGCTAAGGTTTTGTTTTGTTTGGGGATGCTAGTACCAATGGAGTGGGCGGTGGCATGTACATAGAAGACAAGAAGAGAATAAAAAGAAAAGCAAAAGAAAGGGTTCTAATTTTGACTTTGAGAATGGGTGATAAAGTGTTATTTTGTTGGGTAGTGCCTTTGGGTATTTAAATATAAGTGGGCCATGTTTTTTTTTATAGAGGATAAAAGAGACCTACAATTGAAACTAGAGCATGCTGGGGCCTGGGAGTAAATTGAACAGAAATGGAGGGAGGCTGAATGTACATCATTTGGGGGCCAATTAAAATTTCTATATAGGTTGGTGGACCTTTTTTTTTTTTTTTTTTTTTTTGGCAGGGGCCACGCCGCCCCCCCCCCCCCCCCAAAGGGCAACGTGGCTCTACCCTGATAATGGATGTAAATTATTAAAATTCCCAAAAATAAAAGAGCCTTTAGGCACGCGCGTGAGCGCGCGCTCAAAGCTAGTTTGGGATTACTACATTTTCCAATTAAAAAAAATCAAGGGTGTGATGAAAAATTATTTCACTGCACATAATACTCATCACATAAAACTAAGAAAAAGGTACGTAACATTTTTTTAAGTCATACATTTTATCCAAAAAAAGGTACCCTATTTTGAGAAAAAAATAAAAATAAAATTATCCACTTTCGATCCAAAAAAAAACCCAACCCAACCAACCTTTTTTTTTTTTTTTTTTTCATTCAAATTCAAAGTATAAAAATACCTTATCCTTATCCCAAGATAACATACATCAATAATTCTATTTTAATGGAGATGTTCAATGTTTAAATCAATCTTTCCAATTATCAAATTATCGTTAAAAGATAATCATTCAAATTCAAATTCCGCTTGCCAATATATTATATTATTCAAAACAAATATTTTTGATTTAGAAAAAATTACCGATTGCTTTTTATTATTATTTAATTCTCACAAAATAATTTCCCATTTTTTCATGTTTATTTTAAAAATTAATAATCATAACCACTACCCCGTGAAAAATGCAATCCTCATAATATGTAAACACCTTTATCTGTAGGGGGAAAAAAAACTGAAAAAAAAAAAATATAATAGAAAACCTAATTTTTAGGACGTCTCTGGTAAAAATATATATCCACATCAGTAGATGCAAAATCTTGTATAATAAAAAAAAGACACCACTTTTACACATTTTGTCTCAAAAATGCTCAACATCAGTGCTTCTAAATATGTGTAAAGATGTGTATATTTATGCACTTGCTACAATAACCATGTATATTTACACGGTTACTGTGCCCTTCTATTATTATTTTAATGATTTATTCTTGATACTTCCAAAGAAATTCTGATAGATTCAAAGGAATTCTAAGGAGTCAATGGGCTGAGATGTCTCCGGATGTTCTTGATCTAGTAAGATGAGTCCTGAGAAAACGAAGAAAGTCAGCAGAGAAGACCGGTGGTGGCCGGCCTTTGATTCTCTGATGGTAAAGTTAGAAAACTGGAGGATAGGAAAACTTTGTGTTTTTACGTTTCTAAAATTCTCTCTCAGGAGAAAGAAAAGAAAAAGATCCCCTTACCTCTGCAGAGACAGGCCTTTATATAGCAGTAGAAATCAGTTACTTCTACCAATCGTTGTAGAGTTTGGAGAATTCAGTGGATAACTTCCTTAACTGCCACAAGGGTTACCTCTTCAGAAACTGCGTTGAGACTTGAGCGATACAGCTTTTGGTTGAAAGGGTGTTTAGTCTTGCTGTGAATTGACCTCGTCCGTCATTAATGACGGACAAGGTCTAGCTCTTTACTAACCCATCTCGTCCGTCACTACTGAAGGACGAGATATGCAGCCCGCTCGTCCTACACTGGACGAGCGTACATGGGTATTGGTGGTAATGGGGGACGAGGGTGTTAAACACAGGAGCACTGAGGTGGACGACCATAAGGACGAGTGTGTGAACTTGGATGTTTTCTGGCACCATCAATTCTCTCTCATTGTCTCTGGGTCATACGCATCTCACCTCACTCTCCCTTTCTTCATTTGATCAAATCATCCTCCATTGTTGTCGATCATCTTTTACTTGTCGCGATAAATCATCAAGCCACGCCGATCATCAAACCACGCTGATCACCAATCACGCCGATCAAATCATCAAACGAAGGCCTCTCAGATCATCAAACCACGCCGATCAAATCATCAAATCATTAGTGGGTTTCGGGTTAGGTGGGTGATGATTTGGCTTGACTAGGTTTCAGCTTGGGTGGGTGATGAATGGGTTTGGGATTGAATAGATTTGAGATTGACTGGGTTTCAGATTGAGTGGGTTGGTTTTTCTTGATGATGCTGGTTGGATGGTGATGATGGTGGCTGGGTGTGGAGGGATCGTTGGTAGTGATGGGTCTATGAGAGAGAGGGGTAGTGAGGGAGAGAATAATAAAAAATTGTAAAAGAATAAATATTTTATTGAATAAATGTGTAAAATAAATAAACTGATGTGTATGTTTTGTAAAAGTAGATGTGTAAAATAGAAAAAGTAGCTTCTTTCATGTAAAATAGACGAGAAGTTTGCATTCACTGATGTGGATGCTCTAACTCCCTACAAAATATAACCACTTTTCTGTTAGTTTTCCAAGCAAGCTCACCTCAAGTTCTCTCTCTCTCTCTCTCTCTCTCTCTCTCTCTCTCTCTCTCTCTCTCTCTCAAAACTCCTATATTTTAGCTAAATTTTCAAAAATAGTTTTTTCTAACCACATTTCTCCCACCTCCACATTTCTCACACACATTAGTAGTCAAGCATAATTAAAAAAAAAAAAAAAAAAATTCAAATCCCACGTTCAGGTTTTATTTTTAAAACTCATCCAAAATTTTTGGATTTAATTTTTTTAAATCTTATCCAAACTTCATTATCGTTTCTTTACACACACACAAAAACTAAACTAAACAAATTTTTTTCTCCTACCAAAATTTTTGGCTTTATTTTCAAAAAAATTATCCTAGCTTCATTATCTTTTTTTTTTTTTTTTTTTAAAGCTGAACTAATTTTTTTTTTCTCTTATCAAAATTTTCGAGTTTAATTTTTTAAAAACTTATCCAAGCACCAGTTTTACCACTTTTCCACTAACCCACAATCCCACGTTTTATTTTTATTTTTTTTAATTTTAAAACAACCTCATGTTTCCTTTCGGTTTGTTTCCTTTCGGTTTGTTCAAAATTCAAATAATGCTAATGTTCTATTTGAACTCAACTAACTTCTTTAATTACGTCCCATGCGTTAAAAAAAAAAAAAAATCCTTATCCATTAAGATATGCTCACCTCACGTTCTCTCTCTCTCTCTCTCTCTCTCTCTCTCTCTCTCTTCTTTTTTCCTTTTTTCTATTATCAAGATTTATCTTCTCTTCTTTTTTTTTCTTTTTTTAACTTCACTTTCTTTACTTACGTTTTCTTTTGTAAAAAAACATCTCACGTTTTCCTCTCTTTTCTTTCTTTTAAATCTCTTCCATATTTTTGAAAAAAAAAAGACTCCTACTATAAAACCACTACTATAATTTCTCCATCCATATCCTTATATTTAGGCACTAAAATATCTAATTTTGAAAGAAAATAGAAAGCTAAATTTTAGGGAAATTTAAAAGATTAACATGGGGAATTGGTGTGACCCTATCCTTATTTAAAAGTTTATCAAAAAAAGAAAAACTACATATTTAAAAAAATCCCACATTCTATCTGTGGGGCCCGTGGGCCTGATAGCCTCGGCCCATCGTGTAGCAGGCCCAAAGCCCACGCCGAGGAATACTGACTATTCAAGACTAAATTGGGGAAAGCCTCTTTTCCCAATCCACGCCGAGGACCTCCTCATCCTCGGCCAGACAAAGATGATTTTTGGGAAAGACCAACCCCAAAGTAAGCTGTCACCCTCCCATTTAATGCATTCACCCAACCCCCCTGGCCGCATTAATGGGGAGATAACCCCTTAGCAGGGCAACGTTGGTCAGAATGAACCACTTGAGTACTGATAAGGCCTATGATGGGACGGATGGCCAGAAGAGAGGCAAATGGATGATCAACAGATGGAATAAGGAGATAAGAAGATGAAGACTATATAAGAAAAGCAAGTAAAGTAAAGAAAGGGGGGGGAAAAAGAGAAAAGATGAAGGTCTCCTCGGCCACGGGCCGAGGAGCGTCCCCCCAGTTGTAAATAAATTCTAAGTGTTTTCTTTTATAAAAGAGAGTTCATGCTTGATGAACGACGGCCAACGCCTAAACTTTTAACCCACTCTCTATAAATTTATTGTTTGGGCTGGATTGGGCTGAAAACTCATTCATACTCAGGATCAATCCAAATTGAGTCCCTACAATTGGCGCCGTCTGTGGGAAGGATTAGGGTGCTGGCCGGCGCACCAGGCGAGTGTTCTAAGTAGTCGTTTTACAGTAGGTTGAAAAAAAAAAAAAAAAAAAAAAAAAAAAAAAAAAAAAAAAAAAAAAAAAAAAAAAAAAAAACCATTATACCTGGGTACTAGACAGAACCAAGGTATTGCATGGTCCTCGGACTCAAACCGATGGGGAAACTAGATACTTACAGAAAAATAGAAGTGGTAGACAGAACCAAGGTATTGCATGGTCCTCGGACCCAAGCCTATGGTAAAACTATACACACCATTATACCTGGGTACTAGACAGAACCAAAGTATTGCTTGGTCCTCGGACTCAAACTTATGGGGAAACTAGATACTTATAGAAAAATAGAAGTGGTAGACAGAACCAAGGTATTGCATGGTCCTTGAACCCAAGCCTATGGTAAAACTATACACACCATTATACCTGGGTACTAGATATAACCAGGGTATTGCATGGTCCTCGGATCCAAGCCTATGGAAAACTAGATACTTATAGAAAAATAGAAGCACTAGACCGAACCAAGGTATTGCATGGTCCTCGCACCCAACCCTATGGAAAACTAGATACTTATAGAAAAATAGAAGTACTAGACATAACCAGGGTATTGCATGGTCCTCGGACTCGAACTCATGGAGAAAATAACTATCTGGAGAAAAACCAAAGCGTACTTAGAGTCAAGCTATAACACGGTCTTTAGATTTATATTTGAAGGATAATAGATGGTTTCATGAGGCTAACTCCAGAATAAAATACAAATATTGAGCAGGATACAATAGTAAAGCAAATAAAAGAAAATATCATTAGTTGAAAGTAAAGTATTAAGTATTCAGTTCAAACGAAAAGTATACAACTCCCTTACAACGCTACTGAGGCAAGAAACAAAATGAGATAAAAGAAAAGATAAAAGAGAAAATAAACAAAATTATCCTATGTCGTATACTAGTCTCCCCAACTCAGTAGGCAAATTAAGTCGGTAAGCAAATCAAAAGGCTTTGGCCAAGGCCTAAGGGCTTGGTCTCGAAAGGTCCACCGGAGGCCTTGCCACATCTTACGCTATCTCCTGACCCTCGGTTATAACTTCCCCCAACGTTCTCTGGGGCTCAACCTCCTCGGGTGGTTGGTCAGTTAACGATGTATCCTCGGCGGTCTTATCGCGACTCTCAACCACTGGTAATGAGGACACCTCCTCAGGAGCAGCAGGTGCAACCTCGCGAATGGCAATAGGGTAATATACCATGTCCTCCCTCCTAAGATCAGATGAGGCATCAACCCCTGCTTGGTTTAGGGCTTCATGCCAAGTCTGAGAACAGTAATGCCTGCATACTGTAGGAACTTGAGCCCGAAGGGTGGCTTCAGTCTTAGCCACCCCATCTGCGAAAGCATCCTCCTCTGCCTGTTCTACAGAGCGCTCAGCGTCTATTTTTACAAATACCGCATCGTCTTTGGCTCTCACAGCCTCGTCCCTGGCATACTCGGCAACACCTTTCTCATGGATTGCCACGATCAACTTTTCATTCATATAGGTAATGTTCTCTTTGGCAGTCTGTAATTGACCCTCAACGTCTTGCAAGCGATTAGTTTGATCCTCAGCTTACTTCCTGGCCACGGCTAGGTCGAAGACAGCAGTATCCCTGGCCTTCGTCATCTCTTCCAGATCCTCGGTCGCCTTTTTTAGGTCGGCCTCAGATCTCTTGAGAGTATTGGCAGCCTCCAAGAACTTGTCACGCTCTTGCGCTAAGGCATTGCTATGGTCATCGACCTCCTCGCCTAACCTGAAAAGGGCCTGGATAGCCTGCCAATAAAAACAAGTAACTCCGTAAAGAGAGAGAAAGGTACTAAGCGACAAACTTTGGTAAATAGGTGCCAAAGGACCCACCATGCCTAGATACTTCTTAAGGTCGAGGACAACCTCTGACCCACTCATATTCCTTAGCTCAGCCATGTCAGTGGGAAGAAGAAGAGATTTCTCCAGGGCCTCGGCTACGAGAGCCCCCTCGGCTCCTTGAGATTCTCGCATCGACGCGTTATCCATCAGGGGCTGATCATGGAGCATGGCAGCGGGTAGCCAGGCTTGAGCCTCAGACTGCTGGGTGGCCTTCTTACCCTTCCGTTGACCACCGAGTTTCAGTTGCTTCGGAGGCCTGCGAAACCTACCCTCCTCGGGCGGGGAATGGGATTTGCTCCCATCCACTGGCTCCTTACCCTTGGAAAGTCTCTTCCTTTTCGGGTCATGAGACTCGGTCTGAAGGTCTGATACTGTGGGGGCAGAGGACGACCTGGTTTGCACAGTTAAAATCTGGGGCAGAGGTGTTGGGGGCTGGGGCTGCGACTCTTCTGGTACACCTTTCTTGGAACCACCTTCGAGCAGGTCAAGAAGATTGGTTTGGGGCTGTCTTTTTAAACCCATCTCAGTCGGAGTACCAACTCTTAGGGACTGGAGATCGGCTTCGGACAAATGAGGGTCTCCCAGATCACCAGATGGATCCTCAGACTGATCAGCTAGGTTGAACACGCTATATTCGTCCTCAGAGGAACTCAGTTCAACCACCTCCCTTGCCTTCTTAGATAGTCCTTCCTCGGCCACAGTTACTTGCTGGGATGAGGAGGGACCTGCTAGCGGAATGCCTTCAGGTATATAAGACCCCTCAGTAAATGCAAAACCATCCTCCACCACGGTAATCTGCGTAAGCCGAGGGTCACGAGCTCTAATTACGTGCTTCGGGACTAGGAATGATTTCTGAGTTGGGTCGCATCCGAGGATTTGATGAGCAACTCTGACCTGGTTATCAGTTTCGTTCAGGAAAAGGTCCGACCTAAGAACAGTTTCCAAATCCGCTTTGTTAACCAGGTGGAAATAACGTGCAAAGGCATGCGGATCTGCGAAAAGAAAAGTGAAACTCCTATGGTTAATCAACCAAATCAGATATACAGTTATAAAACTTGAAAATACTGAAACCTAGATTGTCTTTTACTTCGGATACCCTACCTGGCTCCCCCTCTACTGTTGGGCAATGAAAACCGTTGTGCCACTCTCCCGACACTATGAGGAAATCTTGGGTTAACCCCTTATTGGAATCAGGAAGACACTGGATAAGACGAACCCTATCGTCCCTTGTCTTCATATAGTACGTCTTACCCCTCAGATGATGAAGGTTATAACACCAGTTCACATCGTGGTGAGTTAGTCTCAGCCCCATTTTCTCATTCAAGATATCTACACACCCTAATATCCTAAATACATTCACGGCACACTGGGTAGGAGCCAGGCGAAAATGCCTAAGGTAATTAAGGGTCACCGGCCTCATAGGGATTCTCATCCCTCCTTCTACAAAAGCGATTATCGGGATCACGACTTCACCCTCTCTCCTCTTAAGGTACCACTCCCCTTCTTCACAATACTTCAAACTCACATTATTGGGTATTCCATAGTCGACAATGAATTTGTTCATCATCTCGTCGGACTCAACCAACTTCTTAAACTTACCCATTCCCCAAAGACGACTAAAAGTTTTAAAAAAAGAAAATGAGGAGTAAAATCAAGGAAATTTGGAGTCGCTAGAAAAAGAAGACTTACAGAAGTATGGCGATTCTCTTCAGGAAGAGTGCAAGTTGAACTAGACTTAAGTCATACGCATCAATGGTTGTAAGCGCGAAAATGAGGAAACCAGACGTTTTAAACAGGTACTTATACTCCCCCTTAAGTTCCCCAAATGTAACTACCTGCCCATAAAAGCAGGAGATCCCCACCGAATGATTACCATCACACCGTTGAAAGTGGGAAACGTGGTGCCGCCAAAATTTAATGTGGGCACATATTAAGTCTTGAAACGCAAAAAACGCACATCGAGTAGTCGAAAAGTCACCAGCGTTAGCACAAACCAAAGTGGGGCGATTTGCCTAGGAGGGCCTGTAGGTATCAAAACCCTCCTCCCCGTCCGAGGGAACGTGCAGCAGGGTTTTGAGGGGCTATTATGGAGCCCGTGGGCCTGACAACCACAGCCCATCGCATAGTAGGCCCAAGGCCAATGCTGAGGAGGACTGACTAGCCAAGGCTAAGTTAGACAAAGCCTCTTTTTTGACCCACGCTGAGAACCTCTTCGTCCTCGGCATTCTAAGGATAATTTTTGGGAGGGGACAAGCCCAGAGCAAGCTGTCACCTTCAGACTTAATGCGTTCACCTAACCCCTCTGGCCACATTAATGGGGATATAACCCCTTAGCAGGGTAACGTTGATCAGAGTGAACCACTTGAGTACTGATAAGGCCTCTGATAGGACGGATGGCCAGAAGGGAGGCGAATGGATGATCAACAGATGAAAGAAGGAGATAGGAAGATGAAGACTATATAAGAAAAGCAAGTAAAGCCAAAAAAGGTGGGGGGAAAAAAGTAGAAGAAAAAGGTCTCATCGGCCCATGGCCGAGGAGCATCCCCCCAGTTGTAAAGAAACTCTAAGTATCTTTTTTATAAAATGGAGTTCATGCTTGATGAATGACGGCCAGTGCCTAAACCTTTAACCCATTCTCTATAAATTTATTGTTTGGGCTTGTTAGGCTGAAAACCCATTCATACTCAGGGTCAATCCAAATTGAATCCTTACAATGCCCATATTATTTGATTAAATGATTTAATAGATCATTGTACACTAAGTTATTAACCGACATATTTGATGGTCATATGATTTTATTAAAAATTTTAATAGATCCTTGTACACATAAATAATTATCTTATAGATTTGAAAATCATATGAATTATTTAGAATTATCTAAATAAAATAAAATTAAAGATAGAGTGATTTTAGTCATCCACGTATATTAATTTGTTATGTGACATTTAAAATTTATATGATTTGTTTATAACAAATGAAAGAGATGAGTTTTAAACCGAAATTCTTTGCCACGAGAGACCTAAACATAGTCATTGATACAAAATTCTTGACAATTATGAGACTAATTTAGATAACTGTACGGGTTAAAAATGGAAAATCAAGACAACTAATTTGTATTATGGACTAATGATAATCCACAACAGGAGATTTAAACAAGAACAAGCATATACGTAAAAAGTTATATTACTCAAGTATGTGAAAGGTGTTACAATTTTCCTATCAAGAACAAGCCCTTGATGGTGTTGTAAAGCTTCCTTTTTCTCTCTGTGATTCTCACTCTAAGTTTTTAATTTCTTTTTTGGTGTCCCCCCACTTCTGCCCTTATCCTCCCTTATATTTTCCTTCTAGCACAAGGATGTGTTGTCCTTGTACTACTGGAGATCTTTATGTCTGACCAGACTCTTCCTTCCTTACTTTTATGATGAATAGAGACTTTTGGGGCTCTTTGCACTATTCAAGCCAATCACTCAATAATAAATGCAACTGTGCCAGGTAGATGAGCCTCATTAATGCAGGCATGACTATAGATTTATCGATAAGTTTTAGCAAGCTTCCTCGAACAATCTCATACATTTCAAAATTTTTCCTTGGAAGCTCGATAGGTACTTTGTCTTTGTCAATTTGATAAGAGTCTTGTCTTCAGATGAGGTTCTCGGTGAGTTTCATCATCAGATCCAAGGTGACATATTGTCTGATCCATGGTTCGAGGTTTGGCTCTTTTAGTGAGGCTTATCCTTAAAGTGGGCTAACTTGTATTGGGCTTATTTTCACCCATGGCCCAATGTTATTTGGGCCCAAAAAACCATCTCCCTACAATAACTTAATTTGCCATCTAAACAAAAATAGAGTAGATGGTCATTTTAGTTCAACCACTGGGTAATGGGTTGAACAAAGTTCTTCCAATTGGGTTGGAAGATAAACTATATCATTTTATTTATATGCTTAAATCCAAAGAGCTTGTCACAACGGATTGATCCCAAGATTATTGCGATTTTTCCAACATTGTCCTCTATGCGTAGGCAAAATGGCTGGCAGGGAAAATAGGCTCAAGCAAATTAATATGGATACATGCAACTTTTACAAGTTCTTGGTCATTGACTCATTGAACAAGTTGTCCAATTTTCTTTGTATTAACTATTAAGCAATACTAGTCACAGTCATGTACCTGCGAGATGTGCGAAAAAATTTCACGATTTTTTTTTTTATTAAGTGAAAAATGAAAATAGATAACAATACTTATAAGTGTTAGTCCCAAATCCTTTTTAAAATGATGTGATTAGTTTCTAACAAAGTATAGTTCATACAATATATTAAAATTTCTAAATTAAGCTATCTATATTTGGTATTTGAAAGTGTTTTAAATTTAATAAAGTCTTTTTTTCAAAGAAATATAATGCATTTTACATTCAATTATTATATAAGGTTGACATATTTTATAAATAATGTAATGTGTGGTTAGAATTTGTTTCTTATGCTCCTTTCAAATGATTCATCCTCTATATATCTTAAATGGCCTAAAAATGAAGCATTTATAATTAAATATCATCACTTATATTACCAAAAAAAATTACAAGACTTTAATAATAAAAGAAAAATGTTATTTTATCAAGAACCTACTAACATAATGTTGAAAATGTGTCATAATTGTCAATGAAACAACTCATCTTTCTATACAAACTTGCCTCCCAAAGCATCATCAAAGTGGTCTAAAATGGACAAATGGAGCGAATTGGTTTGAAATGGACCGATAATGGTCAAAAGTGAACCGAAGTGGACCAAACTAGTCTAAAGTGGACCACAATGGACCAAACTAAACTGAAGTAGACTGAAGTAAACGAAAATGGACAAAATCTAAGTGGACTAAAATAGTACGCTAATATAGTTCAATAAGAGTGTGACAACAAAAAAATGTTATGCTTTAATTATTAAATATTAAATAGATGCAGCAAGGTATTTATAGTTTGCAACTGCTTGGAAAGAAACAAGAGATGCATTTCTGCTTTCTTTTTAGTTCACTTCCACAGAAAAACTTATTTAGGATTAGGATCCTTTTCCGATTGTTATATTGATAGTTTTGAATTATTATATTATTATTTTGCAAACATGTTTGATTCTGGCGCCATAGATCCAATCGAGATCAGTGTTGCTAATTTTAATTTTAGGCTATGGTCCAACCAGGTCAACCACGTTTCAATATATATATATATATATAGAACTGACTTCACAAGTACATTCTCCAGTCATACCCATCTTTGTAACCAATATTATCATAGACATGACTAACGCAACTTGATGATTGAAGAAAATGTATTGAAGTCTATGTAAATGGTGTCAATGTCCTTGAAAGATTAATGACTGCTGTTTTTTCATTTAGGCCCATCTGGATTCCTTTATAATAAGGACAATCCTAACCTAATATAGGGCTATGGTGGTGAAGTAGGACGACCATAGTTTTCTAAAGTTTAATAATTGTTGTCTCACAAAAGATGAGTTGTGGAAGATTCTTTATTGTGGTGTGTAACTGTAATTTAAGAGGAGGCATTACGTATTGCTGAGAATCAAAGAGTATTAGAAGATTAAATAAAGCTTGCCAACCTTGTTTTAATTAAATTGAATACTCAAATCCAATCTCCATAAGTGTGTGTGCTTGCTCTCGTGTGAGAGAGAGATGAATAGGAAAGAGGGAGTTATCAGTTTTGAGTGTTTGATACAATTACAGTGGGCTGGACTAGCAGCAATCCGCATTGTCAATTTGACATTGCACAATGTTGAACTTGAACACACTTCAACCAAACTTTTGTTGTTCATTGAAACTAAAGTAGATACATTTTTGGTATTTTCTACAATGAGAAAAATAAAATTTTGGGAAGCTTCACTGTCTTGCATAGCTTGGCGTTTGGCCTAATATTACAGTCTGGATTTAGAAAAAAGAGAGGGATGGGATAAGTCACTCAGTTTTTAGACTACTGGAAAGGTCTAGAAAGCAAAAATGAAAAGATATCTTTCATCAAGATCCATTAGGGTCTTATTTTATGAGTGACCTACCACTTGTTTCATTGGTGCATGCCCCTTTGGAGAGGTTGAGGCCTTGAGCAATGAGTGTTGAACAGCTGAAGGGCCACACACAAACAAAGGGGGTGGGGTACTTGCTATACTCTTTTGCTTGCATGCTAAATAGCAAGAGTTTACATGCTGCTTACTTGTTTGATGCTTAATATTACATGCTTGTTTTCATGAGAGAGAAAAAAGAGATAGATTGGAGTCTTAGAAAAGTTCAAGTAGAGATAGGAAATAGAACAGAAAAATGTCCTTCCCATTGATTGTAGAAGTGGCACCATGATATACCTTTCAGTGGTCCCATTCTTATATTGGAATAGGGTGTTAGGATTTGTTAGCAAAATGTAGATACAGCTAGAACTTTTAAGAGATTGAAGAAGAAAAAAATGAAAAGAATAATCCTTAATTTATTGCATTACATTTTGTCTTCAATTAATATACTGTTCAAGATTATTATTTCTTTGTTGTTGCATCTTTCAGTGCAGTACTAAGCTACATTCATCTGAAGAAGTAAAAAAAAAAACACAATTAAAAAGTTTTTGTTTATTTATAATAATTAAGCAGTATTAGTAATACGGTTGGTGGCCTTAGGACAAGTACTAAAAATATCAAAATACATTAATGAATATAGCAAATGCCTACAGTTTTAGTGGTTAAAGAATAGAGATAATCTTATTTTTTTTTTGTGTTAATTTCAGTTTGAATTGCCACCACAACAACCAGAATGGCTTATTTGAATTGGTTGGTGCTCAAACAAATCAAGTTCAATTTGTTTAAAACTTGAATTCATTTACATACCGTATGATACTTTGACTCACTTTTTTTGTCGTCTCTTTATTCAGATTACAAGAAATTAAGCCTTTCTCTATTCCATTTTTGGAATAAATAAGAAGGTTAAGCTTAATTAACACAAGTTTACAACTGTACAGAACATGAATTTCAGCACATGTTCAGTGACTGAGGACAAACCAGTGTGCTAATTAACCAAAGACAACCCATTCCCAAGGAACAAGGAATGGAATCCAGTGTGAATTATCTGTTAATTAATTCATATTTTAATTGTAAATCATCATGCAACTTGCATATGTATTTATTTGTAGGGAAATGTATTATTAATTCGTCTCTTAGTCAATCCTAATATATATATGAGGCTAATGTGTAGAATGACTAATGATGGCATAAATGTTATGTTTTTATACATGTTACAGAACGAGTTTTTATTCTATTTTTTAAATTTAAAAAAAAAAAAAAAAATAACAATTAAAACAACCAATTACTTGGGGAAGGGTTTATCCTCTCTCTCTCTCTCTCTCTCTCTCTATATATATATATATATATATAATCATTACAGTTAAAAATAATTTTCAGTCAATGTTTTGCCTGGACAATTGCTAGAAGAGTGTTATAGAAATGCTAGATTATATTCTTTTCCTAGTGGAAAATTATGATTACTTGTGGTTAAAAATAATCTTCTGAGAGGAAGGCTATGTTGTTTCAAGCAGCTTGTGTGCTTTACCACCACTGCTGCAAGTCAGTTTCGTCAGTCTTAAAAATAAATAGCTAATAAAAAAATAATTTTTGTAGCTTTTCTCCTCAATAACCCAACATATACGAGATTTCCCACCATACCTTCTAAGTTTTCCAAGATAGCTCAGCTCTATCAGATTATAAAAAATTTTGGAACTATTTGGTATACATGGAAGTCTCAACGATATCAATGCAAATGACCCAACCATGTTACTATTGGCAGTGGCACTTTAGGCCTAGTGAAAAGGTGCAGATGGACTCGAGCATGCTAGTTTAATAAATTGTGATACAATTCGTACAAAATTTATTTCTCTGGCATTGCTCGTTAACAAATTCTCTCTAAATGCCTTAGTTCGCATTACGAACATGTGCTGATCATCAGTTAATTTCATAGCTTAACAACCTTTTTTGCACTAGTGGAGTATTTCCATTCCTTTCTTAGAAATAGTCAAGTTTTGACTAACCCTTTTGTGTGGCTTGATGTATAATGATTCAGCATGGAAAACGGGTATATGATGCATAGACAGCTCAAAGGACATGGAATAATGATCTAAATTATGTTCAACCCAATTTTCTTCATCACTAAAAGCCCATAATTAGATGCTGAGAAATTCAGTCACACACCAATACTCCTGATCTTCTTGTTCTCATACATTGCTGGTCTCATGTTTAGCAGTTTACACGCTTCCCATTCATCAACAGTGTTAATATGATGGGTGGAAATTTAGAAATTAGTGTGATTAATTATTGTGTATACTATGGGTTGTGAATAATCAGCTTAAGCAAGATTAAAGAAGAGAAAAACAACATAGAGATTTTGCGTGGTTCATCAGTGTGCTTACGTACATGGGACGGAGTGGTTATCAATCCACTATATGAGAAATTCAAGTAGTTAAAAAACATTAGGCATAGTAACAAAATTGTGAGAATTTTTGTATCATAAATAGTGACAAAATTCAAAATTGTGAGAATTTTTGTATCATAAAGGAATCGCCTTGAGATTATTACTCATGGTCTATGGCCGTGACTTGTGTTCCTTTACAGGCAAATTCCTTTGTTTAGGCCACCAAATGATCAGATTTCCTATTTTTATAATTCTGATGTTCTTTATAATTTCCAAATTAGAAGTCAGAATAAGATCTTATTAGTTCTGGGACATTTACTAGTATAAATTTTGCCTGGTTTGGCTATTTCTCATAATTTCTTGCTTAAGTTTGGGCTTAACATAAATTAGAGTTTTCCTAGGATTCCATAAGGGTCTCCCAATTACCCTAGGATTTCATTTCTATATATAGGAGGATGTAACCCCTTGTGCAATCATATTATTGAATAATATAATTTCAAAGAATTAGGCTGTTAATTAGCTAGGCATGACTTTCCACATGAAATACACCATCCACACAGTGGCCTAATATGTATCTCTGAAGGCACCTTCACACATTAGGAGTTTTTCGGATAGGCAATGTCAGTTTCAAGAACATTTGTAGCACCTCCTCTCCTAGTTTGCAGGCATTCTTGCGTGCAGCACAGGCTTCCCATGTAACAATTGTAGAGATCAGCAACATTAACTTCGTGTACATCGGCTGTTCCCAGGCTGTTCTATATTGAGTATTTACACATGTATAATGTGATTTGGGTTGATATCAGCTTCACTACACAATAGTAATATAAGTAACAAATAATTGTGAATCCATTCTAAATGTATTAAAAACTCTTACAAACTAGAGATTCTGGCCATTTTCCTTTCATTTTTAATTCAATATAGCAGACACAGTTACAAACAAACTAGCAGCTGTAGCTGTTATCAGAGCTTCCATTGCAGCTATAACCTTACTAGGACGTTGATATACTATCTGAAGAAGCTTTTATACAGACATCTAGTTGACCTTTAGGAACTCAAATGACTTGTAATTAGATCTGTTACATGTCTCTAAATTTTAAAAGCATAAATCTTAGGTCCAACCTATTTAATTGTTCACCGTGCCTGTAAAATACCATCAAGAAGCTTTGCATACCCTGAATATTCTATCACTTTGGGTGAAGGATGAAGATTTCAGGGGGCATTAAGTACCAAATTAACTGTACTCCAGAAATACCTAACAAATTTTCACACCAATGACCATTTCTTTTTTTGGAGCCTCCAGCTCATATTTTGTGTCAATGTCCATCTCTACTAATGTAACGCAGGCAACTTAAATTATGTGCATTTGAATAGCCTACCTATTCTGATGTCAATAATGGAACCATTCCCACTTCTTGAATTACATATTGACATTAGAATAAGTGATAGCTATTCAAGCCACTATATATCATCTCAGTTAAATGTTCTAATATAGGAACCATTCCCACTTCTTTACTCAAAATTAATATTTGCTAACCACAGATTATATTATTAGAGGTAAAAAAAAATTATGCTTAAAAACATGATCACTAAAACCAATAGGATATAACTGATTAAGGGGGGGAAAAAACCCGTGCACTCATCATTAACATTGTTCCAAAAAGGGTTCAATCCAAACCAGTGCATCAGTAACGACACCAATAAGATGCTGCTTATTTCAATCTAGCCTCTAGCCTCTACAAAATGAGATCTATTTTTACTTAATTCACTCTGGTTGGATAGACAACCACATAACATAAGTAAAAATACAAGGAAAATGAGCACAACTTAGCTCAGGCATCGTCAAGAGCAAGGACACCAGGGAGTTGTTTCCCCTCAAGAAGCTCTAAGCTGGCACCACCTCCAGTTGAGATATGGCTCATCTTGTCAGCTAGACCAGCCTTCTCAACAGCTGCAACAGAGTCACCTCCTCCAATGATCGTTGTCACCCCCTTGGCGCTTAGCTCTGCCAGCTTCTTTGCAATTGCCTGCAAAAAGAAAACAGATAGTCCTCAGTTCTGAAGCCCAAAAGCATGAAATCTATCTTAAGGTTTGATCTGGCAAGTATTCCCACTTTCCACATTCGAAGTGATCAACTAACTCCAACAATTTCTAACTAGGTCCTGTAGAGGCACTATTGTTTTGAAAGCAAACTAATAAGAGATTATTTGGTAATTAGCAACACCTTTGAACAAAACATTTTTTTTTTATCATAAAAGCTTTGAAGCAACCAAATGAAAAGCATGTTAATTTCAAGGCTTTTAAAATTTTGAGTGACCTAAGAACTTCATCACAAGGAAAGATCATGTGGCTTGCTTTGAATAAGATAATTGAAACAACTCCTTACAAAAGTTAATTTGATGAAAAACGGTTCAAAAGATTGATGACCACAGTCAATGAAACGCAAATTTTGGGCCACCGATGATCATGGCCACCCAAATTAATAGCAAAATTTAGTTGACTGAGTTCTTTGATTGGCGAACTTCTAAAAACGTAATTGAACTAATGCATGATATTGTGATATGGTTGAAACCTTAAAACAAACGTAATGCTATTTATACCTCTGTTCCTGCTGCAAATTTTTCGAACTCAAATACACCCATAGGTCCATTCCAGATGACAGTTTGGGTGGTATCCAGAGCTTCGCTGAATGTCTTGATAGAATCAGGTCCAATATCCAATCCCATCCAACCATCAGGGATGGCAGATGCTGGAACAACCTGCAAATACATAACTTAAAACTTTAGGATCTCTCATGAGAATTCTTTAGACTCGCTATAGTTATAAGTCAGTCTTGCCCAGTATACTTTATCCCATGAACACACACCTTCATGAACAAAAAGAGAGTTTTACCCATCCATATATATACACACAGAAACATACATATTGGAGTCTACATCAAGTTTCTCCAGCTTCACTCCACATTGCAACTGAATCAAATGTTAAGCGAGCTATGTAACAAACCTTGCTATTAGCATCAGCAGCAAATTTGTCAGCAATAACAACATCAGTTGGAAGCAGTAGAGACACCCCTTTTGCCTTGGCCTTCTCAATTAGTGTTGTTGCAAGATCAAGCTTGTCTTCCTCCACAAGGGAGGAGCCAACTGAATACCCTTGAGCCTTGTAGAAGGTAAAGATCATCCCTCCACCCAGCAAAAGAAGGTTAACCTTTCCCAACAAGGATTCTATCACTCCAATCTTGCTGGACACCTTTGAACCGCCAACAATAGCAGCGAATGGCTTCTTGGGATTAGATACAGCTCCAACAAGATAGTCAAGTTCCTGAAACCACAAAAAATACATGCATGCAAATCAACAATGCAACAAGAAATTGTATGAAATAAGCATTCAATCAATCAATACAAATACAATTCAAATAAAAGAATTTTCTTCTACTCATCAGTGGCTACACATAATCCAATTAGCAATGGAACAAGCTAGTTTGAGTAATGACTATCTAAAGACTTGTGCATTTTTTAAGGAAACAGATCAAGAGATCAGCTAAGTTGGGGAAGCTTAGTTCAAATTAGGCAGGCTCATACTTAGACATGAGTTATTTCAACAGTCAAAGTCTGGTCAAGACCTATGTTGCACGGACACTGACACGGACACGGACACGACACGGACACGGACACGGGGATACGGCAATTTTTGAAAAATAAGGACACGACACGGCGGGGACACGGCGGTTAAATAATTAATTAAATTTTATATTTAGGCATATTTTTTAATATTTTTAGACATAAAATACGTTTATATCTAGAATTTAAATTATGTAAAAATTACAAATAAATAAATTAACACTTTAATTAATACAATAATATACATAAAATGTTTATAATACAAACTAAAAGTTTAAATAGGCTACGGTGAAATACTAATAATAATAGTCAAAATAATAATATAAAATTTGAAGTTGAAAGTTTGGAAGTGGCTTTCACGTGGGTTGGCAGGTGACACACAAAACAAAGAGGTAATATATAAAAAAGTATTATAAAAATTTAAATGAACAGAAGAAGAGAGAAGGCAGCTGGTTCTGCGAAGAAAAAGAAAACGAAAAAAGCAGAAGAACAAGAAGAAGGAGAGAGGAGGAGCTCGCCGATCGGAAGGGACAGGGTACGCCGGCACCGCGTCGACGTCTATGGATTTCTCCGATCGGCCCGATCTAGCTCCGGCGAGGGACAGAGGGCAGCGGCAGCGGGCAGAGGTCAGAGAGAGGGCAGAATCTGTGATTTTTTTTTTTTTTTTTCACTGCTCGCGCGTCGGATGCGTCGGATCCGCGTAGGCGCCGCGTCGGAGCCGCGTCGGAGCCGTGTCGGAGCCGTGTCGGAGAAGCGAAAAAAAAAAAAAAAAAAGGGACACCGCCGGACACCGGAATCTGGCGCGTCGTGGCCGTTCCGGTGTCCGATACGTGTCGGACACCGACACGACGCCAAAAATGGCGTGTCCGTGCAACCTAGGTCAAGCAAGCTCATAGTCAATTAATTATCAACTGAGAACCGTAATTCAAGGAATGCATAGATAAACTCAAGTTTCAGCTAAGTAGTTATGACCAACATACCTTCTGCATGAGGAATCCAGCAACAGCTGGTTTCAAGAACTTAGCCACTCCCTCTGTGGAAGCATGGGCCCTGTGAGCAGTTCCAAATGCATCATTCACGTAGAGATCTGCAAGAGAGGCTAGCTTCTTTGAGAATTCAGGGTCGTTCTTCTCTTCCTCCTTATGGAATCTCACATTCTCAAGGAGCAAAACACCTCCCTCTGGAATTTCAGCCACCAACTTCTCAACTTCCTCACCAATGCAGTCATTTGCCATCTTAACCTAATATTATGAAGGGGCAAAAAAAAAAAGAAACAATAAGCAAAGGAAGCCTTGAACAAGTATATCTCTCTACAAAAGTATTAGCATTTAGATTTTAGGTTGAGTAACAAACCTCAACTCCAAGAAGTTCAGACAGCCTTGGAACAATGGGCTTCAAACTGTATTTAGGTGTAACACCCTTTGGGCGTCCCTGAAAACCGCAATCCAAGTGCAAACAATTTCATGAGTTATCAGTTGCAAAGATTATTCTAATCCTCTTTCATAATCCCACAATATTTCCCATCTCAATTTCAAACCAAAACCCAAGGACATTCATTCGACATTGCTTGGTATTTATAAACTAAAAGATACAAATTTCCCATCTATAAAAACACAAACACAGGAGAACGGGTGGTTATAGCACAAAGATGGAGAACTATATAAAAAGAGATCAGCAAAACAATCACTTATAGCAATGGATTATTAATACAGTTTCTCCAGGCGAATAATATAACCATAAACAGCCCCAGGCCGAACATAAAAACCGTGCAAATAACATCCTTTATCAAAAAAAAAAAAAATGGTACCATACAACAACAACTATAACAATCATCAACAATAAAAGCTTCAAGGTCCAAATATCTATTCCTCAACACTAGTCAAACTCAATTGTTAGAAACAATCTAACAGATTAATCAATAGCTACAGTTCTCAGATCTACAAACAATGGGCTAGCATAAATAGCTTTAACACAAAATAGATACCAAATAACATAGAACCTGATATAACGGTGCTATACATGTGAATAGAAAATGAACAATAAAAACATATACCCATGAAATATGATTGATCTAAAGATTCCAAAACATGTAAAACCTGATTTGCAGTACGCTATTGAATAGAAAATGAACAATAAAATATAAACCCATTAAAACTTTCCCAAAACAAAATGATTGATATAAGGAGTTCCTTCTCTTTCGAAAAACAAATTTCCAGATCAATCAATACAGATTAAACAGAAAAGTCAATATGAATCACATCAAATCCAATCCCATATAGATCTGGATGGAACATCACAAAAAACAACACCAACATAAAGATCACTGTACTAAAATAATGAAAAGTTCAAAAGAAATCCTTTTTTGAATATGTTACTAAGAGAAGTCCAAAAAACACAAATCCCACATGAATCTAAAAAAAAAACTAATACAAACCCAGAATTCATATCACCAAAAAAGGAAAACGTAAAATAGAGAGAAACCCAGATGGCAAGTGAGTGAGAACAAGTGAAGTACGTCATACAAGGTGAGTGGAGAGGATGACTTTGGCACCATGGGTTTGCAAGTACTTGATGGTGGGCACAGCAGCGCGGATTCTAGTGTCATCAGTGATGTTAAAGTTGTCATCCAAAGGCACGTTGAGATCAACCCTCACAAACACCCTCTTACCCTTCAAATCTGCCTGTTTCAAAGTACTCACACTCCTCTTGGTAGCCATTACTGCCTTCAAAAAAAACCAAAAAAAATCAACACCCAGATCATAAAAATCAAAACTTGATAAGAAAAAGAGAGACTGGTTTGGTGGGTATGTGAGATAGACTGACTTACAGAGATCAAAGAGAGCAAATGAAAGATTTGAGTGTTTCGAGAGAGAGTGATTTTAGATCAAATAAAGACAATTAAGGGTGAGAAAGTTCGAGAAGAGCATATATTTAAGAGGTTTTGGAAGTGCGGAACAAACAAGTAGATAACTTTGAAAAAAGAATATACGGGTTTTCTTGAGTGATAAGGTGGTCGGGTCTCTAACCTGTGTTCTAGCCTCCTAGAGAAACCTCGGGCTGAATCAGTGACTGGTTTTAGAAAAGTAAGGATTTTGGGCTTGGGCCTGGTCTTTCTCTCTTTCTATTTCTTTTCCTTTTTTATTTTTCCCTATTTTTGGGTTTTGTTTTATACATTTAAAGCGGATCTAACCACCAAAAAGAGAGGATTGAACCCTAATATTTCCGTTGAAAATATCATTGTTGATATCATTGTCCTTTTTGAGATTATGTTTTGGGAATAATGGGATTTTTTTTGCGTTTGTTTTGGTGTTAGATATATGTGGCAATATTTGTAAAAAAAAGTAACATTTGGTTTCTATATTGACATAACACATTCTTATAAATAAATAAAATTTTGTTTCCTATTATGCTAAAACTTTAACTAAAAATAATCATGCTTAGTGTTATTTGAGAATAACTTATTTAACTTTTTGCTGATTCAAAAAAAAAAAAAAAAACTTTTTGCTGAAATTTTTTCACTATAAGTGTGCTCAATGGCAGAGCCAAAAATTTTTCCTAGAGGCCAAGTTAAATATAACCATATTCTTAAGTAAAAGGAAAAAAAAAAAAGATTATATAAGTTAACTTTAACTCATGGAGGTTGTGTCATAGGATTGTTCATGGTACTAAAACTATTTATGATTGATCTTGATCTAATTTTTTAATCTTTATTTATTTTATTTTTGCATATACCATTAAACAATCAGTCAAAAACTCATTCTAATATCACATTCAAAGAAAGAAATATTCCTTAAATTCATATCTTTGAGCTAGTATACGAGTTCAACATCAGTATTCTTATTCTAAATAGAGAATTGTGTAGTATTCTACAAATCTTAAACATTTTTTTTCTTAAAATATTTATCAATTGTAGATTGGTTTCTCATTAATCTCTCTCTCTCTCTCTCTCTCTCTCTCTCTCTCTCTCTCTCTCTATATATATATATATATATATAGAGTGGGCCGAGGACCAAGGAACCCAATCCAAGGATAAATTTGCCAACCCAAGCAAATAAATGCAAACAAACTCCAAGGACTATGCCCACTTAGGGAGAATTAAAGGGCCAAATGGCAAAACACCCTCGAAAACCCAAAGATAAGGGAGTAGATGGTAAAGGAAGGGTACAAGACATGCAGAGGTGGAAGAAGGAAGTTTCCTGAAGATAACACCTCCAACTTCTGCATTCAATACTCTACACCAATTAAACTAGCTGCATTAATGAGGAAATAACTCTTAAATAGTGACTTCACGGTTCATAGCTCATTCTACCACCTTTAGAAGGGTGGGACATGCATCCCAAGAGTCCCCCTAAAACGTATAGATGAAGGGTTAAGATGTAAGGGAATGGGCTATATAAGGAAAGGAACCCTCCAAAAAGAAGGGATAGACATTTTCCAAGAAATAAAAAAACAAGTGTGAGAGTAGAGAATTACCTTCTAAAGAGACATCAACTTTACTTATCAATAGGAGATCCATCCTCAGACCTGCCTGAGAAAGAGTTTACACTTAATTGTTGTTTTATTCATTCCTATTTGTCATTTTGGATCCATTAGTCTTAGACTTGTGATTATTTCAGTATTGCATCTGACTTAGAAGCCCACTCTCTTAAAAATTTATTGTTTGGGCTTGGTTTGAAGAACTAGACATCACTACTCTAAGTAGATTTGGGCTTTTTCTTTTTTGAGTCCTTACATATATAGACACACACACACACACACACACACACATATATATATATATATATTAAAACCTGAATGTTAAATTTTAAATACTAATTATATAGTCACTTTTTTCACTTAAAAAATGTAAAATATTATTTATGCTCAAAAAATAAAAGAAACAACCTATGTAAATTTGGTTTTATATTAATGCTTCAATAGTCTATAATTACACATAGGACTTATATTGGGTCGGATCGGGTCGGGTTTACTGTGACCCTAAACCCGACCCGATATAAATTGGATTTGACTGCCTGAAACCTGACCCGACCCGAAAAATCGGGTCTGTAATTGGGTTGGTTTTCCGGGTCTCGGGTCGAGCCTCGGGTTGGACTTTTTAAGTCTTGCTGAGCACACCCTCACAAACCACACCCACTCTCACAAACTTCCATCTCACTTCCCAGTTGGGACATTTGGAGCGTGGCAACGAAAGACCAAACCCAAGAGAGAATTGGATCGTTGCTCGCAATCGGAGGGAGCGAGAGGTTGATACCATCAGCGCCGGCGCCGCCGTTTTCAGTGTCGAAGATACTGAGAAGCCATCGCATGTCACCGACAGAAGACCCTCTGAGCCTACCGAGCCACTCATCCTCTAAGGTTTGTCGGCTCTCTCTCCCTTCTCTCTTACCCATCTCGCACAGAAAAAGAAAGTAAGGAGGAGGGCTTCTTGGTGGGGAGCTATGATGCCGGTGGTGGTCAAGGAAGCTTTCCGGCACGATCTAGATAGCGGCGATCAAAGGAAGGTGCTTCGGTGGAGATCTGAATGGGTTTTATTACGTGCGTTTTGGTTTGTTTGAAATGAAGACGTGGGTCGACGTTGATGGTAGATCGCAGTTCCGTTTCGTCTCTACGGTACGTGGATGATGGCTATGGTGAGTTGTCTGAGGTCGACACTGATGGTGGGCTGTGATGTTTTGTGAGATTGAGACTTGGGAGGTAGCTGAGGGAGGCAAAGAGAGAACTTTGTTGGAGTTGGGTTTTTTCAAAAAAAAAAAAAATCGGGTTCAGACTGGAATATATATATGATCCGACGCCGACCCAAATCCGAAAATAACCCGAAAATAAGACCCGCCGCCGACCCGAATATTCTCAGACCCGCCCAAAACCTGTAGGTTCAGGTCGGGTCGATCGGGTTTTCGAGTGGGCCGGGTCCATTGCTCAGTCCTAATTACACATTCTACAAACAATATTATTTTTAGAGGATCAAACATAAATATATAAACAAATGTATAACAAATAGCAATAACACTAATCATGGTAAAATAAGCAAATAGATAAGTTAGTAACCTTTGTTGAAAAGTAAAAATATAATATAATATAATATAAAATAAAATAAAATAAAAGTAGAAAAAGGTGCCAGCAATAAGCCACTAAACTGATACTCTGTGGCGTTATTTACAAGCTAAATAAACACTTATTTTTATTAAAAGAGAGATACTTTTTAGTCTTTTTATCCAAACAAATAGAGATCTCGACAAAAGATAAAATTGAATACATAGAAACAGAAATATACCTCATTACCATTAGTCTACTAGTCACTAATCTGTAATGGCTTGTTTGGAAGTTTAGAGAGAGAGGAGAGTAGAGGGGAGTAGAGGGAAAGGGAGTAGTGGAGAGGAGAGTAGAGGAGAATGATTCACCTTCACCTTATTTGGATGTTTTTAAAATTAGTAAGGGGGAAGGGAGTAATTAGCCCTTCCCCTTGTGTAATTTTGTTAATATAATAAGGGTAAATTAGGTAATTTACTTGGTCAATAGTTTATGTACTCTACTCCCCCTCCAAATCTCTCCAATTTGGGGGAATTAAAATTGGGGGGCTAAAAGGAGTCCAAATCCCTCCAAACTCCTCCAAACCCCTCCCCCTCATTCTTTAAAAAACTTCCAAACAAGATAATTGCATTACTCTCCCTCCCTCTACTCTACTCCTCCTTCTTTTTTAAACATCCAAACATGCCATAAGTCGCTGGTCGTTGATTCACTTGAACAGAGGCTGGAGCGTAACAGACTACAAGAACCAAAAAAAACTATTGAGTTCGTTGTAGTGTAAGATATTAGATATGTGAGAGAGAAGTGAATTTTAACTAGGTACAGAACTCATATTTTTTTTTTTTTTGGGGGTGGGGGGGGGGGGGGGGGCAAAACAAGTTAATTTACAAACAACTTATATATAATTTTTCAATTTTTTAAGGCAGTAAATGAAATGTTAAAAAATTTAGGGGGGCCAAGCCCTCCCCTAGTCTCAACATCACTATGCTATTGAGTGTGTTAAAGTATATTTATACACTAAAAAAATGAGAAAAAGTAAGAAAAAAAAAGTTTTAAAAGTTCTACATAAAAGCTAAAAAGAAAAAAGAAAACTTATAAGCTGTACCCAAACACACACTGTAATTATATTTAATTATGAATTCTTGCAAAAAAAAAAAAAATTGTGGATAACTAGGTAATAGGTTCCCAAACTTAATTTTATAAAATTAATATTTAATTTTATAGGCATGTAGTCCTATTCTAAATACATTTTAAAAATCAAGTATAGAAAGCAATAAACTTGCCCAAACAAATTTCTAATTACACAACTGTAGGGACTCAGTTTGGATTTGACCCTGAGTATGAATGGGTTTTCAGCCCAACAAGGCCAAACAATAAATTTATAGAGAGTGGGTTAAAGGTTTAAGTGTTGGCCGTCGTTCATCAAGCATGACTCTTTTTTATAAAAAATAATACTTAGAGTTTCTTTACAACTGGGGGGATGCTCCTCGGCCCATGGCCGAGGAGCCCCTTTTCTTCCCCTCCTTTTTTTTACTTTACTTCCTTTTCTTATATAGTCTTCATCTTCCTATCTACTTATTCCATCTGTTGATCATCTATTTGCTTCTCTTCTGGCCGTCCGTCCCATCAAAGGCCTTATCAGTACTCAAGTGGTTCACTCTGATCAACATTGCCCTGCTAAGGGGTTATATCCCCATTAATGTGGCCATAGGGGTTAGGTGAATGCATTAAATGCGAGGGTGACAGCTTACTTTGGGCCTGGTCTTTCCCAAAAATCATCCTTGTCAGGCCGAGGACGAGGAGGTCCTCGGCGTGGATCCGGAAAAGAGGCTTTCCCCAATTTAGCCTTGAATGATCAGTATTCCTCGGCGTGGGCCTTGGGCCTGCTACACGATGGGCCGAGGCTATCAGGCCCACGGGCCCCACAATAGCCCCTCAAAACCCTGCTGCACGTTCCCTATAGATCAAATGAAATTATTGCGTATATGAGGCCCTATTGGGCTAAACTCACCTACTTTAAATTTTAATATCAAAAGCTTAATTCTTTTCTATTTTCCCACATCGACTGCATAAACCCCTAACACTATATTTATATTGACGCAAACTACTAAAATGTTATCTACACCACGAGACGAAGTGAATGGGTTGTTCTCCTATGAGCTATAGGTCCCAACCCAGGAAAGTCCCCGGGCCCACTATTGCAGAGATGCAAACTCGGAAACGAGTTATAGCTTCGGCTTAAAAGTCCTTTCGCCCATATGGCGAGGGGCTGAGACGAGTGTGGAGCTCTTTATTAGGACTCAAAGCCGAAGCAAATCTTGGCCGATGAATACACAGTTATTCACTTGGTCCTTTGTAGGACTAACAGAACGGGGCTTACGATCTTGTGGTGTTCCATTTTCTGAGCCATCATCTCACTGGAACTTTGCACTCAAATTTTTCTCATTAAAATGGGTTTTTGATAAAGAGTTTGATTGGATTAGCTATTTGAAAATATGGGTTTTTAAAAATAGCAAATTTAAAATGTATGTTTAATTTTTTTTTTTTTTCTGAAACACACTCTTTGTAGAGAAGGTATTTGGTATCAAATGATACTATATCAGCGATATTAAAATCTAATAAGTGTGAGACATGTTATAGATGACGTGGTATCATTTAATACAAAATACTTTTTTCCTCTTTGTGAGGTTGATTAATTGATTACTACATCTTGTACTCAAATTTTTATCATTAAAAGGGGTTTTTGTTTGATAAAGAGTTTGACTACGTGTTTGATTGGGTTAGCTGTTTGAAAATTTGTGTTTTTAAAAATAGCAAATTTAAAATGTTCTTTTTTTTAAAAAATAAAAACCTTTTTTTAAATAAAACACACTCTTTGTGAGGTTGATTAATTGACCACTACAACTTGTTAGTGCCACAAATTTTTCTCATTAAAATGGGTTTTTGATAAAGAGTTTGACTGGGTTAGTTATTTGAAAATGTGTGTTTTTAAAAAAGTTCGCTTTTAAAAAATCTATATTTTAAAATACACTTATGTTTTTGCCCATAAATGTTGTTTTTGTCAATTTTGTGTAAATACTAGATAATATTGGTATAAAATTTTTATTTTAGCCTTTTCAGGTCCAATTTATTAAACTAAACGTGATTCCTTTGAAATCGTAAAGTCAAACGATCATATTTTCGCATTTTATGATGAAAACAAGTGTTTACCCATGAAATCATGGGAGTAAATGACCCTTTATCATGTGCATCAAATTATTAAGGAACCAGTTAGTAACAAACAACTAATTTAAGATAACGTAGTGTCTTGGCCAATAATGCAAAGTTCTTCAGTCTAGATTTGGACTAGTTGAATTGGAAATCTATACTTAACAAGTAGCAATGTTTAAAGTTTTTTCACCTCCCTTGTTATTGACTATTAGTTGGACTAGGTAGCTTTCTTGAAAAATAATGATGCAACAAATAGCAACTATTGAAACATCAGTCAGCTATGCAATGAGATTAATTTGGTTAATCAACGATTATTATATATACAAACAAAGCATTGACTTAGCTTCTTAATATATTTATTCAGGTGTGCCTCCATTTTCTTCATCTTCTTCTTCTCCAAATATTCATCTGATTGTTCTTCAAACATGTGAATAATTACTGAATATTTCATCTGATTGTTCTTCAATTTTAACATCCAAAAAAAATCATATTGTAGTTAAGTTTAGATGTTAAGTTTTGAACTTGGTATATCATGAAGATAAAATTATGATGAAATCAAAACTAAACTAGGGGAGGGACTGGTATTGACTTGTATAATATAATATAACACTTATTTCTAACGGAGATTGCTCACCAAAAGTTCAATAGTGACGTACAGGGTTAGGTGCAAAATGATTTGGTACAATAAGTTGACCCAGCTCATGAACATAGTTGCATTGGCATTGAGACTTTTATAGTTTCATACTTTGCATTAGTTCATGCTGACCTCAAGAAGTCCGTGAAAAAAAAAAAAAAAAAAAAAGCTCTCTAAATCCAGGTTGTGTTCAAGCCATCTTCACATTTGTAAGTCAGCATCACGTTCAGTTATATATGAGGTACCAAATTACTGGTGGAGAATGGAGAAAGGTTAATTGGTTAGATCTCATTGACAATTCAGCCAACAATACGTGACCTTTTTTGTTAATCAAAATGACCATATAAAATTCCACATCTCTTTTTTTTTTTTTTTTAGTTCCACACTCTATTAAACTTTGGTTCCGATTAACAGATGGCCTTATTGAAAGAAAATAAAGTTACAAAGGGTTACAGGTTACTTGGTCTGATCTCCAAGTTGAATCACCAAGCTGAGGTCAATTCCAAACTCCAAAGCCTTATGAAAGTTCGCCATTTGATTATATGACGGACATGAAAGGTGACAAAAATGTCTTCAGGGGAAGATTAGCGTCCAAAGGACCACATTACATGTAGGCCACTCATTTCCGTGGCCTAGGATTACAGAGCCCATGGGATCAACTTTTTTTAAAAATCAGCTTCTCCACACCTTTGATATTATTGCCATCTTTGAAAATTTGAGGACCAAACTACTGGAGGAGAGTGAGGGCTAATGTTAATATCTTACAAAACCCAATTTAAACCACCTGTGTCCATGCGAAGATAACAACTGATCCAACAGAAACTATGTTTGATTTGATGTCTTTTCTTCTTCTTTTTTTTTTTTTTTTGGTAGATCGTATATTGTACAGAAATAATGCTCAAAATGAGTATGAGCTAAAACTAGACATGACCGAAAATATAAATATATATTGAGAGCAATGTACTTATTTATTAGATTTTTTGTCTCTCCCTGCCCAACTTCACAATCTGTTCTGGTAAATTTCTATGGAAAAAAAGGGGGGGATTGAGAGATTGAATCCGACCTTACATCAAATATAACAAATGTACATTTACAACAACAGCTCATATCTTCCTACAACATTTCATTTCGCATTACAACCTCAAATGAAAACATTAATGCGACGATGGGGGTAAAAAAAAAAATCAAATTAAAATTGCCTTACACAGCAACGGGTGTGGCTTCATCAAGAGCAAGGACACCAGGAAGCTGTTTGCCTTCCAACAGTTCCAAACTAGCACCACCACCAGTTGAAATGTGGCTCATCACAGAAGCAACTCCTACTTTCTCTACTGCAGCAACAGAATCTCCACCTCCAATGATTGTTGTCACACCCTTCCCACTAAGTTCTGCCAGCTTCTTTGCAACAGCCTGCAAGCAGTGATATAACTTCAATTCACTCTCTAGTCATTCACATACAAAGAGGTGGCAATTGCATAAGATGGTCGGGTATTTCACGTCAAACTTGGGCATGGCTAGCTATAAGTTGGTACACCACTTCAGGTAGCATGCTTTAGTGGTATTTCTGTCTAACAGGACCTTGTTTGGCTATGTTTGTGCCCAGATAATTGGATGAAGATTTGTATTTTGTACAGAGTTTCAAAGGACAAGGTAGGTTGAGGTTGGAACTACCTGTTGCCATCCCTATTAATACATCTTATGTCTAACCGCACATACATCATAATGCAGACATTAATAGGAAACATGTTCATGAACCTTTTTTCCTATTGGTAAACTTTGCAGTCACCAACAGGTCTTGAACCCATGATTTCACTCTCAACCCATTATCATGGGAGAGTGAAATGGCAGTTGAGCTATAGCTCATTGGCAAACATGTTCATGGACAATGAAAAACCAAAATGAATAAAGCCAATGAGCTCTAGCTCAAGTGGCACTTCCTCCAATTATAAGTTCTAGGTGGAAGGCAAGGTCTTGTGTTCAAGATGCACTGGATGCATATGTAACTTACCAATAAAAAAATAGCCACAATTTTTCACATACCTCTGTTCCAGTTGCAAACTTGTCAAACTCAAACACTCCCATTGGTCCATTCCAAATGACAGTTTTAGTTGTTTCCAAAGCATCATTGAATGTCTTAATGGAATCTGGTCCAATATCCAACCCCATCCAGCCATCAGGGATGGCAGAAGCTGGCACAATCTGCAAAGACAAAGGCAGTCTTTTATTCCTTGCTAACAAAGTACAATGAATCAAATATACTGGAGGTTAGTGAGAACAATCATCAATTTTATCGAGTATTGTGTAGATTAAAGTCAAGATTAGTTTCACTGAACCAAAGTTGGCAAGGTTTATTTAGCAGTCTAGGCTCTCTAGCATTGGAAACATAGAATGTCCAAAAAGAACAAATCTTAGGAACAAATTTTGTACAGGGAGCTTAGAGAACAAACCTTGCTGTTAGCATCAGGAGCAAACTTGTCCGCAATTACCACATCGGTAGGTAACAAAAGAGAAACTCCCTTTGCCTTGGCCTTCTCTATGAGTGTTGTTGCAAGATCAAGCTTATCTTCTTCTACCAGGGACGAACCTACTGAGATACCCTGTGCCTTGTAAAAAGTGAAGATCATTCCTCCACCTAGAAGTAGGATATCAACCTTTTCTAGAAGCGATTCAATTACTCCAATCTTGGATGAAACCTTTGAGCCACCCACAATGGCTGCAAATGGCCTCTTTGGGCTTGATACTGCTCCAACAAGATAGTCAAGTTCCTAAACCAAGAAAAGATGATAGTGAACAATAATATTATCATAACTTTCTTTGATAAGTACAAGCATATTTCTATCGTTTATGCTCAAAAAAGAAAAAGAAAAAGTACAAGCATATTTATACAGAAATGAAGAAACAACAGAAAATCTAGGATGTTCACATTTGATAAACAGTCCTCCATGATTGCTCTTAGAAGAAAAAATGAAAAAATTGATCATCCATCTAAATTACTCTCACAGGTCCTAAGTACTATAAAGGAAGAATTGATTCTTTGATTTATCCACCCTAACTATAAGTGTTCCTCCATTCATGCATATTGCATTACTGACAAATATGGGTTCTACATCAGCTGTCACCGGTTAATTCAGTTGTGAAAGATAGGAATCATCCATAAGTGATAAACTTCTTTAAAATTTCAGCAAAAAATCCAGCAGAATATTTGAAGGTCAATATATCTCTAGATAATGAAAATTGAGAAGCCCACCTTCTGCAACAGGAACCCGGCAACAGATGGCTTCAAGAATTTTGTAACTCCTTCTGTTGATGCATGAGCTCTATGTGCAGTTCCAAATGCATCATTCACGTAAAGATCTGCTAAGGATGCAAGCTTCTTTGCAAACTCAGGATCATTCTTTTCTTCCTCCTTGTAAAATCTCACATTTTCAAGAAGAAGAACACTGCCATCAGGAAGTGAAGCCACCAACTTTTCTACCTCTGGACCAATACAGTCATCTGCTTTTACAACCTGTACGTCATCATATACAAATAACAGAGGATTCCCAGATATTAGTCACAATCCACAAATATTGAAAATTCTTCTTCATATTTTTTTTCTTTTCCTGCTGCATTCTTGAAGACAAGGACACACCTGAATGCCTAGGAGTTCAGAAAGTCGAGGTACAAGTGGTGCCAGGCTAAATTTTGGAGTAACACCCTTTGGTCGTCCCTGAAGAATCAATGAAATTATCATTAATTTAGCTCATCAAAGTAAACATATTAAGCAGTCCTTAAAATGGAAGAGATAAGAATGTGAGCCCCATTTGCTTCAACAGACACCTACTTCAAAAACATGATCTGCCTTCAAGTAAAGCATCATGACAACAACAATGTAAAATTTTTTATTAACGTATCTTTCTGCAATAAGATATGAATGTACAAGCCAGAACAAATGTCTCGTCTAGTGTTAAAACACCCAAAGAAGTAGCCATTAATTAAATATAAATTACAATATGCTCAATTACCACTAGAAATGAATAACTTAAGTTTCTATGACTCCAACAAATTAATCAAACAGACAAAAGAGTACTAAACACCCATTAGAAACAACTATAACAGAAACATATATAGTCCCACAATAACAAAGAACCATCAGAAATATATATTAGATTCCAAAACACAAACCATTCCTCAAATTTACAAAGAACCATCTATGAACTACTGGAGAAAACTGCATTGATCAAAGACTAAAACATAATAATTAAATAAACATCACAAAATCGTCAAAAACCATCAAAATTCAATACATGATCAAAACCAAATTCAGCAAACATCAAAATTCACTACATGAACAAAACCCAAACCAGCAAAGACTTGATTCAATATACTACTACACACACTAATAAGAGGAGACTACTCTCATACCATAAAGTTCCGGACAAAAGCTTAATTAAGATTAAGAAAAAATGAACTTTAATTACTTAAAACATTATTCAAATACCCACAATCACAAGAAACCATCAAAATCCCACAATATGATCAAAACCCAGAAACCAAAACCTCAAAATCTCCAAAACCCACGTACCAAATGGCTGGAAAGAAGGACTTTTGCCCCATTCTGAATCAAATGCTTGATAGTTGGTACAGCAGCCCTGATCCTTGTATCATCAGTGATCTCCTGGTTGTCATTGAGAGGCACATTCAAGTCAGCTCTCACAAACACCTTCTTCCCCTTCAAGTCCGCGGAAGTCAAGTCTCCAACACTCTTCTTGACCATAGACACAACGCCCCTCACTCCCTTGCCACCAAATGATCGGACTTTGGAGGCCACTTTGAGAGATAAGAGAGGGTCAGCGGCTGAGAAACCAAGGCGACGAAGGCTTGTGGAGCGCAGAGAAATGGAAGAGGAAGTGGGAGAGAGGTGGAGGAGTGAAGAGCGAGTGTGGGAGGTGGAGGAAGAAGTGGTGGTGGGGAGGAGAGAGAGGGTGGTGGGTGCGGTGGCTGAAGCCATGGCAAAGTGTTTGTGATATGCCTCTGAGAAGAGTGAGAGAGGAAAAGAGTGTATGTGTGTGTGTGTGCGTGTGTTTGTGAAATGTTTGATGTTTGATTATTATGTGGATGTGGAAAATGGGGTGGTTTTTGATTGGGTGTTTTTGTTGGGTCAGAGAGAGAGAGATGTGGACGTGAAGAAGGGATGGGAATGATTGGGCAATGTGTGGATTTCTCTTATCGTTGAGGAGAGGTTGAAGATGTTCGATGCTTTTGAGATTGTGTTGCTACTGTTACTAGGAGACAACAGGGATTTATTTTGGTGTCTTTCTTTCTTACACTTTTTGTTTTAGTCGAAGTATTGACCATAGCACACTGCTTACACTTATTCAGCCCAAAAAAAAGAAAAAAAAAAAAGAAAAGAGATAAATGGCAAAACTGGCTTTTTAAGTTTCTTCAAATCTTATTTTAGTCCTTAACTTTACTTTTGTTCATTTCAATCCTTTAATTTTCAAGTTTTTTCAATTAAGACTTTTCCATCAACTTTTGTTATATGTTGTGGTTAATTTTTCAATTTTATAAATTTTTCTTCAAATTTTTTAAATTAAAAAAATTCAATCAATGATTAAAAAAAAAATTTCAAATTTTTTTTTTCAAAATTTTTTAACAAAAGTTAATGGAAATTTCTTAATTGAATAAATCTGAAACTTAGAGGACTAAAATGAACGAATGTAAAGTTAGAAAACTGAAATGAAATTTGAAAAAAGTTAGAGGATCAGTTTTACATTTTAGCAAAAAAAAAAAATTACATTGTACTTGTTACACACTCATCATACTTGTTGTACACACACCCACTATAGATTTTTAAAACACAATTTTAGTTGAATTTATGGAATAAAATATAATTTTACTGTTTTAACTGATTTTAAGTAGTATGTATTGAATGTATAATAGCAACTGTATAATAAATTTTTTATAGTTTTTTTTTTTTTCAAATAATTATTTTTATGGGTTTAGCTTGCCTCTCATGCTTTTGTGCATTTGAGGTGACTTAAGCACAACATGGTCATTAGCTTTAAAATGACTGTGTTGGCTTGGTATCCTATCTAGCACGTAAGAGCATTTGATGAAAACCTTATCTTATTCAATATATATATATATATATATATCATAAAACTTGAAAATTAAGACATCCACATCATAATAATTACTCTTTACCCTATAAAAAAATTCACTTTTTTTCGTTAAGGGCATGTTTGATACACTGAATTGAGATTACAATAAGAATGATATTCTTTTATTACTGAAAAATATATATTGTACGGCCCCCGCGTCGTATCCTACATTGGGCCTTGGACCCTGGCCTGGGTATATGGCCCATGAGGCCAATCCCCTTATACCCGGTAGCCCACCCCCGGGCCACGCGTACTGCAAACCCGAGCCTTGCTTCTTCATCGTTTCTCGGCAACACCTTCCCATGGAGATAGATATTTGACTCACGGGAAGACCCGCGCTGTACCTACCCGGCCGCGCCCCGGAGAGCCACCGCTCCCGAGGACTATCGTGGAGGCAGGAACCAAGTTCCAACGCCACCCTCACAATTTCCCACTCCTACCTGACCACCCACTTACGATCGATAATAGTGGACCGCCGGTTGCACTCATTGGCAAGTAATTATGGCCTCTCCACTAAACTATGGCCTATAAATGCAGGAAGTTTGGAGAAGAGGGGGTTGGAAAAAATGGCGCGCAGTAAGGAGAGTGTATGAAAAGAGTGAGCAAAAAGAGAAGGTGACTCAGACCCACGAGGAAAGAAAAGAAAGGACCTTAGGTCTTAGCGGGAAGAACGACCCAGTGTAGGAAATCCAAACCCACTATACAAGTAAGTTGTGAGCCCAAGTAAGGCCCAGTCCAACGGGTTTCGGTATTGGGCGCGCACAATTGGCGCCGTCTGTGGGAACACCTACTAAGCAGTGGTTCCGCTGAGACCCGTTTACAGGAAGATGTCTGGAGGTAACGCAGAGAGCGACTCGGCGGGGTCTTCCTGGGGATCCACCTGGCGGGAACGGAGACAGAAGAGACGCGAGGATCCGGCTTACGAGCCACCAGAGGAGCGATCCGGTCTTGGAGAAGGGTCCTATCAAACGGGGAGAACGGCATCCCATGCTTCCCGGCACACACAGCCCAACGCCAGGGATAAGGAGCTCGAGCGGCTGCGAAGGTTAATACAAGAACTGGAGTTGGAAGCAAGGAATGAGCGCCGCCGAGTGGGTCAAGACGACCGAGGGGGCAGGCCCGATGCTGAGGAAGAGAGACGCGGGATGGGGTCGAACCAATCAGGATCCCGCCGCCGCAGGGAGCGTTCTGGCTCGAGGGAGTCCCGTCGCCAACGAGACCGCTCCTATTCGGCGGAATCACACCGAAGACGACGTCGCTCTCGATCACGGGAGTACGGGAATCGGGGATCGGGCTCTCCAGAGGGACGGCCGAGGAATGCGGCCATGGATGCAATGAGCCGTGCGTTGCGCAGGGCAGCTCGGTCCCCATTTTCGGCGAACATTGAGAGAGCGCCGATGCCGGACAGATTTGCACGCCCACCGTTCAATTCATACGGCGGGAAAACGGATCCTGTGGAGCACGTCAGCCACTATATCCAGATGATGTCTCTCCATACCCGGAATGACGCTCTGATGTGTAAGGTTTTTCCCTCCAGCCTAGGTCCCACAGCTTTGAGGTGGTTCAACGGTTTGCGTAAGGGCTCCATCCATAGTTTCTCCGAGCTTATACAGGAGTTTGGTTCCCGTTTCGTGACGTGCAGCCGAGAGCAGCAACCGGTGGACGCACTGCTGTCTATGAAGATGAGGGCAGGGGAAACCCTCCGTGATTATGCTGGCCGGTACTGGGAGCTCTACAACGAAATTGGCGGAAGCAACGAGAAGATTGCCGCAAGCACTATACCTTGGTTCTGTCTACCACTTCTATTTTTCTGTAAGTATAGGTTTGTCCTCGGACCGCTTTACCGGAGATGATTCCTCCTTGGGTCGGATTATGATCTTTACACGTGGCGTTGATCTCGCCTCCAGCTCAAGGCCCCATCTTTTTCATTTATGAAGCGCCATTTGTCCGTTCGTGTTCCGCGCTTGACGCTTCGGTGCGCGAAACGCGCCTTCATTAATGTCCTCGTGAATTAACACGAGTCCAACGGTCTATGACCTCCTTGGAAATTGGTAGCTTTATTATTAGCCCAGCTGATAATTCTCTTTTCGAATTCTGCATGAATTAATTCTCACCAACCCTCATCCCCTATATAAGGTGGGGAGATGGTTTCTCCACAATCCATGAACCTCCCAACACAAACAAAAAGAAAAACACATCATTTCAGCTCCCTAATCCCTTTTAATAACCCCGCCGGAATTGTGACTGGAGTTGGCAAATATGAGGCGGCTTTGGGCGGGTGTGAGGACATCCGTGCTAAGAGCCATTATGGCCGCAGCCCCCACTGGGCTTCCGGTGCGGCAGAATCTAGGCATAACCCCGATGGCGCCATATAAGGTGGCCCGAAGGGATGTTGTTAGAGTACCTAACGTCTCTCCTCGGAGCGCACCCCCGAAGAAGAAGACGTGCGAATTCATCTCATGGGCGGTGCTCGAGTGTTGCCGTCTCCAACGACCAACACTCGTGAGGATTGGAGAGAATCAAGGGAACATCATGGGGAAAGGTATCCCGGAGCCCCTGCATCTGCTCCTCTCTTTGTTCCAGCTCCGCTGCGCCGAGGAGGGAGTTGTCGGTGGCCTGGAAACAAGATGGCCCTCCCCCTTCCCTGCTTTTTGTGTCAAGCTCTCCCATTCTCTTTATACCAATAAAAGCACGGCTTGACACTTCCCTCCGGCTAGCTTTTTTAGGGCGGGTCCACCTGGGCCTCTGATTGTATAACTAGCTGGTAGGATTAGCTTGTAAATTTGTTTGTGAAACACGCCTGCCTGAGCCTCTGATTGTAATTTGTACTGTTTCTATTTATGAAATAATAATATCAAGATTTCTCTTTTCGCTGTCGAATCTTCTATTTTCTCTTTTTTTTTTTTTTTACTTCGACAACCTACTGTAAAACGACCATTTAGAACAATCGCTTGGTGCGCCGGCCAGCACCCTAATCCTTCCCATAGACGGCGCCAATTGTAGGGACTCAGTTTGGATTTGACCCTGAGTATGAATGAGTTTTCAGCCCAACAAGCCCAAACAATAAATTTATAGAGAGTGGGTTAAAGGTTTAGGTGCTGGCCGTCGTTCATTAAGTATGAACTCTTTTTTATAAAAAAGAATACTTAGAGTTTCTTTACAACTGGGGGGATGCTCTTCAGCCCATGGCCGAGGAGCCCCTTTTCTTCCCCTCCTTTTTTTTTACTTTACTTCCTTTTCTTATATAGTCTTCATCTTCTTATCTCCTTATTCCATCTGTTGATCATCTATTTGCTTCTCTTTTGGCCGTCCGTCCCATCAGAGGCCTTATCAGTACTCAAGTGATTCACTCTGATCAACGTTGCCCTGCTAAGGGGTTATATCCCCATTAATGCGGCCAGAGGGGTTAGGTGAATGCATTAAATGCGAGGGTGACAGCTTACTTTGGGCCTGGTCTTTCCCAAAAATCATCTTTGTCAGGCCGAGGACGAGGAGGTCCTCGGCGTGGATCCGGAAAAGAGACTTTCCCCAATTTAGTCTTGAATGGTCAGTATTCCTCGGCGTGGACCTTGGGCCTGCTACACGATGGGCCGAGGCTGTCAGGCCCATGGGCCCCACAACAACAATTTCCAATGTTTTAATAATGCAAAGTCTTGTAATCATCGAATAAAGGAGAATTTAAGCAATGAAAAATTACATTATATAAGGCAAAATGCAATTAACACCTACTTACTTTGTTCAAAATTATTTTAGCCATTTAAGTTTAAAGTTGATCATTTTAGTATAATAACTTTGCTAACCCAGTAAAATCAGTCTCTCATCTAATGTGGTTAGGGGTGCTCCATTCTTAATAAAATGACTGATTTGATTGGTTTAGAATATTTACTCAACTAAAATAACCAATTTAAATTCTACAAACTTAAAGAATTAAAATAATTTTTGGATAAGGTTAACAGTGTAAATTGCATTTTTGCGCATCATAAGTCATAGCCACTTTTTTTTTTCTTTTTCTTTTTTTCTTTTTTTAACAGCTTGTTCGACAGCATAGTAGCATACTATGACTCAACCCTTCGAAATAGAACATCAACTAAAAATCACACCTTAAGTCCTTATCAATCATGTATCATCACCACATATCCGACTTTGCACTCTAGCGAATTCGTAGCATTTGATTAATAATTAGTAGGATACATAGATCAAATGAAATTATTGCGTATATGAGGCCCTATTGGGCTAAACTCACCTACTTTAAATTTTAATATCAAAAGCTTAATTCTTTTCTATTTTCCCACATCGACTGCATAAACCCCTAACACTATATTTATATAGACGCAAACTACTAAAATGTCATCTACACCACGAGACGAAGTGAATGGGTTGTTCTCCTATGAACTATAGGTCCCAACCCAGGAAAGTCCCCGGGCCCACTATTGCAGAGATGCAAACTCGGAAACGAGTTATAGCTTCGGCATAGAAGTCCTTTCGCCCATGTGGCGAGGGGCTGAGACGAGTGTGGAGCCCCTTAGGACTCAAAGCCGAAGCAAATCTTGGCCGATGAATGCACAGTTATTCACTTGGTCCTTTGTAGGACTAACAGAACGGGGCTTACGATCTTGTGGTGTTACATTTTTTGAGCCATCATCTCACTGCACACTCAAATTTTTCTCATTAAAATGGGTTTTTGATAAAGAGTTTGATTGGATTAGCTATTTGAAAATATGGGTTTCTAAAAATAGCAAATTTAAAATGTATGTTTAATTATTTTTTTTTTTTTTTGAAACACACTCTTTGTGGAGAAGTTATTTGGTATCAAATGATACTATGTTAGCGGTATCAAAATCTAATAAGTGTGAGACATATTATAGATGACGTGGTATCATTTAATACAAATTTTTTTTTCCTCTTTGTGAGGTTGATTAATTGATTACTACATCTTGTACTCAAATTTTTATCATTAAAATGGGTTTTTGTTTGATAAAGAGTTTGACTACGAGTTTGATTGGGTTAGCTGTTTGAAAATTTGTGTTTTTAAAAATAGCAAATTTAAAATGTTCTTTTTTTAAAAAATAATAAAAACCTTTTTTTTTTTTTTAAATAAAACACACTCTTTGTGAGGTTGATTAATTGACCACTACAACTTGTTAGTGCCACCAATTTTTCTCATTAAAATGGGTTTTTGATAAACAGTTTGACTGGGTTAGTTATTTGAAAATGTGCGTTTTTAAAAAGTTCCCTTTTAAAACATCTATATTTTAAAATACACTTATGTTTTTGTCCATAAATGTTGTTTTTGTCAATTTTTTGTAAATACTAGATAATATTGGTATAAAATTTTTATTTTAGCCTTTTCAGGTCCAATTTATTAAACTAAACGTGATTCCTTTGAAATCGTAAAGTCAAACGATCATATTTTTGCATTTTATGATGAAAACAGGTGTTTACCTATGAAATCATGGGAGTAAATGACCCTTTATCGTGCGCATCAAATTATTAAGGAACCAGTTAGTAACAAACAACTAATTTAAGATAACGTAGTGTCTTGGCCAATAATGCAAAGTTCTTCAGTCTAGATTTGGACTAGTTGAATTGGAAATCTATACTTAACAAGTAGCAATGTTTAAAGTTTTTTTCACCTCCCTTGTTATTGACTATTAGTTGGACTAGGTAGCTTTCTTGAAAAATAATGATGCAACAAATAGCAACTATTGAAACATCAGTCAGCTATGCAATGAGATTAATTTGGTTAATCAACGATTATTTTATACAAACAATAGCATTGACTTAGCTTCTTAATATATTTATTCAGGTGTGCCTCCATTTTCTTCATCTTCTTCTTCTCCAAATATTCATCTGATTGTTCTTCAAACATGTGAATAATTACTGAATATTTCATCTGATTGTTCTTCAATTTTAGCATCCAAAAAAAATCATATTTGTAGTTCAAGTTTAGATGTTAAGTTTTGAACTTGGTATATCATGAAGATAAAATTATGATGATATCAAAACTAAACTAGGGGAGGGACTGGTATTGACTTGTATAATATAATATAACACTTATTTCTAACGGAGATTGCTCACCAAAAGTTCAATAGTGACGTACAGGGTTAGGTGCAAAATTATTTGGTACAATAAGTTGACCCAGCTCATGAACATAGTTGCATTGGCATTGAGACTTTTATAGTTTCATACTTTGCATTAGTTCATGCTGACCTCAAGAAGTCCGTGAAAAAAAAAAAAAAAAAAAA
>NW_027070234.1:176931-294885 GCF_002906115.3 Quercus suber
CAGATGTACCGGGGACCGAGATCACGCGCCTCGCCTACAGTTAGCCTTGGGGGGAGGAAGTTTGCGTGCCGGACGTCTATATACGAGATGAGAGGACTATCAACTAGCAGGGCTTGGCTGAACGGCTGCCAAGTTGAGTAGACGGGATTGACTCCGAGGATGAGATGGGACGCTCGGAGTTGCCCGTCCGTATGTACGAAGATTTCCGACCTGAGCAGGAAGTTCAGATCCCGAACATGTACTACTCTGATGTCCGGCTTGAATCTTTTGGTCTCTGCACAGAAAATAAGGGTTAACATTCACATAACCGGACCGAAGTGGAGAAATCAAAGAAAATAAAGGTTAGTCACCGACCAACGTCGCGCGGCGAAAACGCGCAGGGTATCTCCTCGGCAAACCAATTGCCGCTCACCCGAACGAAATCTTTTGCCGAGTTACGGTTCGAATCTGGTAGGCATGAAATAAGCCGTACCCGTGCATCCCTAGTCTTTAAGTAATAGTCAGACTCGACATTGCCGCACAGGCTATACATCTGATTAATGTCGTGGTGGTTTAGCTGCAACCCGTACAACTGGTTCAACCTACTCACACAACTCACCACCCGGTAAAAGTTGGGAGGGAGTTGGTCGGGACAAAGGCCGTAAAATCTGAGGGTACTAAGAATCAGAGGGTCGACCGGGAACCTAACCCCACCCTCTAAGATGGCCATCAAGGGAAAGAACACCGTGTTCTCACCACGGCGCCTCTGGATGTCAATATCACCCATATTGCAATAGGCAATGTCTACATCGTTAGGAACGTTATAGGCCTCCCTAAATCTAGCCAAAGCATGCTCGGTTAAAAGGAGGTGAGAGTAACTCATTTTTCAAAACGAGTGTTTTTCAAAGAAAATTGAGAAAAGAAATTCTATAAATACCAAAGAATCGATTGAAATGGCTAAACAGAAAAATGAGAAGAAGGAGAGGAACTTACTGAGGGCTCTAAGGAGGAAGTGTGTTCTGGGCCAAGGAAAGAACCACGAAGGAGGGATGCTCGGCAGAGTGAAATATTCTCAAATGAGGAATGCAAAAGTGAGAACCAGAGACTAGAGGGACTATTTATAAGCATGGAGAGTGAAACGGGAAGCATTAAATGATCCCCTGGCGGGAAAACACGCGGACCGCCGCCTCAACTGCCACACGCGTAACGCCTCGGTTCACGAACCGTCAGGTAATAATGATGGACAGGTCGTCAGTCGACTCCAATCGCGTCTTTTGAGACGCATTAATGTCCCCTTCCACGACCGAGCAACATCCCTTCGACTTCCCAGACGGGTATCTACCCCCTACGACCCTTGATTCACCCCCGAGAATGGGGAGCGAATCAAGGGGGGGGCTATTGTACGGCCCCCGCGTCGTATCCTACATTGGGCCTTGGACCCTGGCCTGGGTATATGGCCCATGAGGCCAATCCCCTTATACCCGGCAGCCCACCCCTGGGCCACGCGTACTGCAAACCCGAGCCTTGCTTCTTCATCGTTTCTCGGCAACACCTTCCCATGGAGATAGATATTTGACTCACGGGAAGACCCGCGCTGTACCTACCCGGCCGCGCCCCGGAGAGCCACCGCTCCCGAGGACTATCGTGGAGGCAGGAACCAAGTTCCAACGCCACCCTCACAATTTCCCACTCCTACCTGACCACCCACTTACGATCGATAATAGTGGACCGCCGGTTGCACTCGTTGGCAAGTAATTATGGCCTCTCCACTAAACTATGGCCTATAAATGCAGGAAGTTTGGAGAAGAGGGGGGGTTGGAAAAAATGGCGCGCAGTAAGGAGAGTGTATGAAAAGAGTGAGCAAAAAGAGAAGGTGACTCAGACCCACGAGGAAAGAAAAGAAAGGACCTTAGGTCTTAGCGGGAAGAACGACCCAGTGTAGGAAATCCAAACCCACTATACAAGTAAGTTGTGAGCCCAAGTGAGGCCCAGTCCAACGGGTTTCGGTATTGGACGCGCACATATATATATATATATATATATATGTTGTAGTGAAATAACTAAACATATTCATAAGTTTGGTTATGAGCTGTAACATTAAGATCCATTTTAGGAAATATATTACTCATACAATTATATTTCTTAGAAAATAATTTTTTAAATTTGACAAAGATATGAGTTTTTTTTTTTTTTTAATGATTTCTTATTTCCATAATTGTTAGAAAGTTGTTTACTTGGAAATATATTAATGTTAGAAATTATGTCATCAACTAAAGAATAGCTATTACAACCCCTTTTAATATTAAAAATTAGAGATAAATAATTATTCCTCATTTTAGAAATGAATAATTATTACATTATAGTATCTATCACAATTTACCAAACATGCCCTAAGTCAAAATATAAATAAAATTTTTTATATTTTATAATTATATAGGCGATATCAAACCTTAATGGCTAAATTCTCGATTTATTTTTTATTTTTTTGGAGAAACAAATCCTGGATTTGTTCTCAGCTTATAGGCGAAATTTATGACAACCAGAAAAATTTGAGTTATTTAAAATCCACTTTCTTTAATGATTTAAAATTTTTAACCACTTGCTCCATGTTATTTTCTCAGCCTCCTCAATTTGTAGTCGTCATTGTACATTAAAAGGTCCATATTCTGTCTGTATCACTTTGCGTATGAAGACAAAATCATCTAAATAGTTAATGGAAAGGTTAAAGATTTTCGTTGCTTTCTAGATGCCCTAAACGGGTCTTTTTCTTTTTGGCCGTTGCTTCTTTCTCACTCTCTCGCTTTATTCTTATACTTTTACCATTAGAAAATGTAATATTCTCGTCCTAATCATATAAGGAGGTATTGTAAAAGTCCCTCAAAAAAAGAAAGAAAGAGGTATTGTAAAAAATATTCATGAACTTGAATTTTGTTTTTTTTTTTTTTAATAATAATATTTTTTTTAGTAGATGTGGGGGGGGGGGGGGGGGAGGGGGGGGTAAAAGCCCAGACATACCTATTGGGCCGAAGGCCCTGTTTTGAGGATTATTATATGTCGGAAGAGGAATAACGGGTCGAGGTAGAGTTCATCTGAACGCAACCAACCCTGAAATGGAGGAAGAGTATCATCCGAAGAGGTCACCTTTTGTCCGAAGAGGTTCTACTCCTCGGATACGAATGGTCTTGATCAAGCAAACAAATGGAAGGTCCGAATGACCTTCCTGGCAATCTCAAACGACAAAGATAAGTTCTGGGCATACCTGGGGATGATAAGGACGAGGAAATATCTTAAGAAAAAGCTGCCACCACCGCATTAAACGCACTGCAGCTGCTTTTCTGGCCGCATTAATGTGGAGAAGACCCCTGAACAGTGTAATCTCAGCTACCACCACTCACGAAGAGTTAAAGAGGATACCTGATGGGACATGCATTCAAGTGGATGCTTAGATGAAAAACAAGTGGACGATGAAGATGATGGGAGAGGGTGCTATATAAGGAGAAGAGGTCTCTGATAATGGGGATGGGGAGAAAAAGGGAGAGAAGTAGGAGATAATTTTACTGTAGCTCCAAGAGTTGTAATCACATTTCATTCAGTGATACACCTCTTCGGACATACACTTGTCCAGTTAGTTAAGCATGATTTTGTGCTAATGCATCCTTAAATACCATAATTAATCACTGTTCAATTCGCAACCAGCCCAGCTCTTTCGCCCACTCTCTACAAATTCATTGTCTTGGGTTCATTGGGCTCATAATCCATCCCTCTTGGGCTTGGGCTACAAAAACTGACCCTACAATAGAAATTGTTAGAGCATTTTAATATTAATTAATTAAAATGAATTTATATGACAATATAAATATAAAGATGTAGGAGTTAATATGGAAGATGAGAAGTTAGTGAAAATGTTTAATCACACCTTGAAAATGAAAGAGATTTTTTTATTCTTTTTAATTTTGGTGATTAATGGGATGATATGTATTGAACAAATATTAAGCTAGATACATCAGAAATAATTTTCATATTCATTAGTGAGTAAATGACCATTTTTATTATGGAAAATGAAGAATCATTCACCCACTTAATGGACTAGGTGTTGGGCCTATTTATTCTTCAGAAACTCATTATCTCATCCATTTAATTGTATAACTCTAGCCCATTAGGTTTATGTCTAGTAATTAATCTTGTAACTCTCATTATATCAGCATTATGGACCTAATTAATCATATTAATTTGGTTAGTAATTTCGTGAGACACATTGAGCCTATAAATAGACTCATTCAGACCCAATCTAAGTTACTGCAATATGACAATGTTAACACACCAAAAAAATCCAGCAATTGCAAGCATTCTTATGTACTAAAAAATAGAGAGGTTCTTGGTAAAGAAGGGTGTTCTTTTTGGTGGAGTTTTGGGCTTAGACACTTTATGCAGAGGTTGTTTTAGTCATATATATGACATTTGTTGGACTGTTATATCCAGGGAGAGACAAGTTAGAGAAGGTTTGCGCCGATTACAAAGTTTAGTCAACCAAGGGCTTGAATCTCCTTAAAGAGAGCGAGTGCTGCCTTAGTCCAAATAATGTGTATTTTCTAATCTCACATAAATAATATTCAGAAATATTATTAAGTTTCTCTTTGTTTTATTTACATTATAATTATGTTTGCAACAACAATTTTAAGGAGATTCAATACATGGAGCATACACGAGCAACCATATGAAAGTATTGGAGATCTCAAGATTGAAGATAATCTAGTGGTAACTAGCATAGTTGATACTTGATAAACTACCACAATCTTGGAGGTAGTTCCAAAAGACTTTGAGGCACAAACAAAAGGAGACATCTTTAGAGACTTTGATCACACACATCTGTGTGGAGGAGGAGGCTAAAGGACAAGATGCATTCATGACACAAGAGAGCAATGATAATTTCACCACAAAGATAAACCTTAATTCAGCCAACAATAATATGCCCAAAAATCATTTTCCTAGAAATGGTCAATTGAAGCCTAAAGAGAGAGTTTTCAAAAATAATAGTAGACCTCAAGGGAAGGGAAACTCGAATAAAAATAACAATAAGAACCAAGGACCCCCTTCACAAGATCAATTTAATAGATCTTGTTTTGTCTGTGGCAAGAATGGGCATATTGCTCGATTTTGCAAATTTCGGAAACGTAAATCTGTTCCGAAGGCTAACGAAACCGAAGAGCCTTTAGTGGCTATGATTACAGATATTAATATGGTACAATATGTTGAAGGGTGGAAGGAAGATTCTAGTGTTAATAGGCATTTCTGCTATGACAAAGATTGGTTCAAGTTGTACACTCCCTTTGAAGAAGAAAAAACAATTATGCTTGGTGACTCTATCAAAACCCAGGTTCTTAGGAGTGGTGAGGTCAATTTGAAATTCACTTCTGGTCATGTACTAACATTGAAAGATGTACTTAACACTCCGTCCATGAGGAAGAATTTGATGTCAAGCTTTTTACTTGATAAGGTTGGATTCAAGCATACTATGAATTTTGATAATTATGTAATCACTAGAAAGAGATTATTTGTGGGCAAGGGTTATGCTTGTGATGGAATGTTTAAATTAAATGTTGAGAATAATAAAACATCTTCCAGTTTAGTTTATATGTTTTTTTCTATTAATTTTTGGCATGCTCGTTTCTATCATATAAATAGTATATATGTGGGAATCATGAGTAGTTTATAATTAATTTCAAGACTGTCAAAAGATTTTGAAAAATGTGAAACTTGTAATCAAGCTAATATTACAAAAAAGCCTCATAAAAGTGTTGTAAGAAATTTTGAATTGTTTGAATTAATTCACTCTGATTTATGTGAATTTAAGGGAATTTTAACTTGTGGAGGAAATAGATATATTATCACTTTTATTGATGATTTCTCAAAATATACAATTGTTTTTTTTGTTGAAAAATAAAAGTGATGCTTTTGAAAATTTTCAAATTTTTTTAAAAGAAGTTGAAAAGCAATTCGGTAGAAAAATAAAAAGAATAAGAAGTGATAAAGGCCATGAGTGTGAATCAAGTGCATTCAACTCATTTGTTTAGCTTTCAGGCATTTTCCTTGAAACTATTATACCATATTCACCTGCTTCTAATGGTGTGGTTGAAAAAAAAAAAAATTAATTGAGTTAACAAATGTCATATTTATTGAATCTGATGCACCTTTACATTTTTGGGGTGAAACTATTTTAACCGCATATTATGTTTTGAATAGTGTGCCACATAAAAAGTCACGTGCCCCACATTTTGATATGTGGAAAGGACATAAGCCAAATTTGGGATATTTGAGAGTATGAGAATGTCTTGCTTATGTAAAGCTTAGTGACCCTAAAATACCTAAATTAGGTATAAGAGCTATTACCTAAGCTTTTCTTGGTTATGCGATTAATAGTGCAGCCTATAGATTTTTTGATATTGAAAACTAAATAATTTTTTACTCTGGTGATGCAATTTTTCATGAAGAAACATTTCATTTTAAATTGAAAAATAGTGGGGTGAAGAAAATATTTTGACACAACCTAGGTCTTCTACTTCTCATTTACAAAATCAAGAAAATTTTGAAATGGAACCTAGAAATGAGAAAAAAAGCTAGAGTTGAAAAGAATTTTGGTCCTGATTATTATGTTTTTAACATTGAGAAAAATCCCTAAAATTTAAAAGAAGCTTTAACATCACCAGATGCTATATTTTAGAAAAAGACTATAAATGATGAGATAGAATCTTTAATTTCTAATAGAACTTGGAAATTAGTAGATCTTCCACTGGGTTGTAAGACCATAGCATGTAAATGGGTCCTTAGAAAAAAGTTAAAATCGAATGGATCAATAAATAAGTTTAAAGCTAGATTTGTTGCAAAATGCTTTAAACAAAAAGATGATCTTGATTTCTTTGATACGTTTCCTCCGGTAACAAGAATTACATCTATTAGATTGTTAATTGCTATTGTTGGAATTTTTTATTTGAAAATTCATCAAATGGATGTAAAAACTGCTTTTCTAAATGGGGACCTAGAGGAAGAGATTTATATGGATTAACCCGAATACTTTGTAGAGCCTGGACAAGATAAAAGCAAGGTATATATAAGCTAAATAAATCCCTATATGGCTTAAAATAGGCACCTAAATAGTGGCATGAAAATTTTATTCCTGCATGATTGAGAATGGTTATAAATCAAATAAATGTGATAAATGTATTTATTCTAAATCATGGAATAATTTACATGTTATTATTAGCCTTTATGTGGATGATATGTTGATTTTTGACTCAAATATGCATGTTATAAATGATACAAAAAATATGATTAAAAGCTATTTCGATATGAAAGATCTTGGTGAGGCTAATTTTATTTTGGGCATGAAATTACAAAAACATGTGATAAAATATTTATTAATCAATCACATTATGTTGAGAAAATATTGAGAAAATATAATTTTCATGATCACAAAAGTGTTGCTACTCCTTTTGATTCTAGTGTTAATTTATTCCCTATGAATAATGATGATGAGATTTTTAATCAAAAGGATTACGCTAGCATCATTGGTAGTTTACGTTATGCTACTGATTGTACTAGACTTGAATTGCATATGCAGTAGGAGTGCTTAGTAGATTTACTAGCATGCCTAGTAAAGATCATTAGCTAGCTATTGATCGAGTCATGAGATATTTAATTGGTACCAAAAGCTATGGCTTATTTTATAAAAAATACCTTACTGTGATTGAAGCTGTTAGTGATGCTGATTGGAATACTTTGTTAGGTGATTCTCTCTCTACCACTGATTATATTTTTAGCTTAAGTAGTGGTGCTATTTGTTGGAAATCTAAAAAGCAAACAATGATTGCTAATTCAATAATAGAAACTGAATTAATAGTATTAGTTTCAGCTAGTGAAGAGGCAAATTGGCTTAAAGATTTGTTATATGAAATTCCACTTTGGGAAAGGCCAATTCCACCTATATTAATTCATTGTGATAGAATTACCGCAATTGGTAGAGTTAAAACTTTTATTACAATAATAAATCCAGACCTATAAGAAGAAACCACAGTACCGTGTGATCTTATTTGAGTAGTGGCATCATAACTATGGATTATGTCAAATCTAATGATAATTTTATAGATCCATTTACCAAGGCCTTGGCAAAAGATAGGGTCTAGAATACATTAAGAGGGATGGGACTAAAGTCCATAGATTCATGAGCTATACACGAGGATACCCAACCCAAGGACTAGAGATCCTGAGAATTGGGTTCAATAGGAAAAACGAATCATACAATGGTTGTAAGAAATGCACTATTTATTTATTTAATTATTTATTTTTTGAATAATTTTTTAATTGTTCATCTTATGAAATAAGCTTGCCGAGGAGCACAGGCTATTTCTGAAGGTCCAGGGGAGAGCCTGTTTTCCTAAGTCCACGCCGAGAATACCTTGTCCTCGGCCTGACAAAGGTGATTTTGGGGAGAGGCTAACCCCAAAGTAAGCTGTCACTCTCGCATTTAATGCACTCAACTAACCCTCCTGGCCGCATTAATGGGGAGGTAACCCCTTGGCAGGATAACGTTGGTTAGAGTGAGCCACTTGAGTACCGATAAGGCCTCTGATGGGATGGACAACCAGAAGAAAGGCGAATAGACGATCAACAGATGGAAGCAAGAGATAGGAAGATAGAAACTATAAAAGAAAAGCTAGTAAAGCAAAGAAGAAAAAGGAAAAAAGGGGAGAACCTTGAGGCCTCCTCGGCCACAGGCCGAGGAGCATTCCCCCATTTGTAAGGAAACACTTAGCATTTTTTATAAGAAAAAGTTTGTGCATGGTGATCGACGGCCAGCACCTAAGCCTGTCAACCCACTCTCTATAAATTTATTGTTTGGGCTTATTGGGCTGAAAACCCAACACTCAATTCAAATTGGGTCCCTACAGAACCTAGAAATGAGAAAAAAAGCTAGAATTGAAAAGAATTTTGGTCCTGATTATTATGTTTTTAACATTGAGAAAAATCCCTGAAATTTAAAAGAAGCTTTAACATCACCAGATGCTATATTTTAGAAAAAGACTATAAATGATGAGATAGAATCTTTAATTTCTAATAGAACTTGGAAATTAGTAGATCTTTCACTGGGTTGTAAGACCATAGCATGTAAATGGGTCCTTAGAAAAAAGTTAAAATCGAATGGATCAATAAATAAGTTTAAAGCTAGATTTGTTGCAAAATGCTTTAAACAAAAAGATGATCTTGATTTCTTTGATACGTTTCCTCCGGTAGCAAGAATTACATCTATTAGATTGTTAATTGCTATTGTTGGAATTTTTTATTTGAAAATTCATCAAATGGATGTAAAAATTGCTTTTCTAAATGGGGACCTAGAGGAAGAGATTTATATGGATTAACCTGAATACTTTGTAAAGCCTGGACAAGATAAAAGCAAGGTATATATAAGCTAAATAAATCCCTATATGGCTTAAAATAGGCACCTAAATAGTGGCATGAAAAATTTTATTCCTGCATGATTGAGAATGGTTATAAATCAAATAAATATGATAAATGTATTTATTCTAAATCATGGAATAATTTACATGTTATTATTAGCCTTTATGTGGATGATATGTTGATTTTTGACTCAAATATGCATGTTATAAATGATACAAAAAATATGATTAAAAGCTATTTTGATATGAAAGATCTTGGTGAGGCTAATTTTATTTTGGGCATGAAATTACAAAAACATGTGATAAAATATTTATTAATCAATCACATTATGTTGAGAAAATATTGAGAAAAATATAATTTTCATGATCACAAAAGTGTAGCTACTTCTTTTGATTCTAGTGTTAATTTATTCCCTATGAATAATGATGATGAGATTTTTAATCAAAAGGATTACGCTAGCATCATTGGTAGTTTACTTTATGCTACTGATTGTACTAGACTTGACATTGCATATGCAGTAGGAGTGCTTAGTAGATTTACTAGCATGCCTAGTAAAGATCATTGGCTAGCTATTGATCGAGTCATGAGATATTTAATTGGTACCAAAAGCTATGGCTTATTTTATAAAAAATACCTTACTGTGATTGAAGCTGTTAGTGATGCTGATTGGAATACTTTGTTAGGTGATTCTCTCTCTACCACTGATTATATTTTTAGCTTAAGTAGTGGTGCTATTTGTTGGAAATCTAAAAAGCAAACAATGATTGCTAATTCAATGATAGAAACTGAATTAATAGTATTAGTTTCAGCTAGTGAAGAGGCAAATTGGCTTAAAGATTTGTTATATGAAATTCCACTTTGGGAAAGGCCAATTCCACCTATATTAATTCATTGTGATAGAAATATTTTATAAAAAATACCTTACTGTGATTGAAGCTGTTAGTGATGCTGATTGGAATACTTTGTTAGGTGATTCTCTCTCTACCACTGATTATATTTTTAGCTTAAGTAGTGGTGCTATTTGTTGGAAATCTAAAAAGCAAACAATGATTGCTAATTCAATAATAGAAACTGAATTAATAGTATTAGTTTCAGCTAGTGAAGAGGCAAATTGGCTTAAAGATTTGTTATATGAAATTCCACTTTGGGAAAGGCCAATTCCACCTATATTAATTCATTGTGATAGAATTACCGCAATTGGTAGAGTTAAAAACTTTTATTACAATAATAAATCCAGACCTATAAGAAGAAACCACAGTACCGTGTGATCTTATTTGAGTAGTGGCATCATAACTATGGATTATGTCAAATCTAATGATAATTTTATAGATCCATTTACCAAGGCCTTGGCAAAAGATAGGGTCTAGAATACATTAAGAGGGATGGGACTAAAGTCCATAGATTCATGAGCTATACACGAGGATACCCAACCCAAGGACTAGAGATCCTGAGAATTGGGTTCAATAGGAAAAACGAATCATACAATGGTTGTAAGAAATGCACTATTTATTTATTTAATTATTTATTTTTTGAATAATTTTTTAATTGTTCATCTTTATGATATAAGTGCATTTATCTTGTAATGTGGAGATGTTGAGTAAAAAACTCTCAATGAAATTTGTAGCTCATATGAATGGGGTGTTAGAATTACAGGAGCACCCTTAACAAAATTCCACCTATGTGAATGTGGGGGCAGGGCTGCTCCCTATGAGATTTGGACTTAATCTCAAATACACTTATGGAACTAGAATTAGCATACGGCCGTAAGTGCTAGCTATAAAAGCTCATGTCAATACTTGGGTTGTTATGTGTAAGTAGTGACGCTTAATTTTTCCAAAGCAGTCCTAGTTCAAGTCAGAGACTACTATGACTCTAGAGTTGAGATCGCTGTTTTACTAAGTGAAGGTTCAATGCAAAGCACACCTTTATGATGCATAGTGGCCTGTCTTTACCTAGTAATCTCTCTTTAACTAAAACTTTAATTTTAAATGAGTGAGGGATTGATGGAGCATTTTAATATTAATTAATTAAAATGAATTTATATGACAATATAAATATAAAGATGTGAGAATTAATATGGAAGTTAATAGTGAAAATGTTTAATCTCACATTGAAAAGGAGAGAGACTCTTTTATTCTTTTTAATTGTGGTGATTAATGAGTTGATATGTATTAAGCAAATATTGGGCTAGATACAACAGAAATAATTTCCATATTCATTGGTGAGTAAAATGAACTTTTTTATTATCGCAATGAAGAGTCATTCACTCACTTAATGGATTAGCTATTGGGCCTATTTATTCTTCAAAGACTCCCTATCTCATCCATTTAATTGTGTAACTTCAGCCCATCAAATTTATGTCTAGCAATTAACCTTATAATACCCACTACATCAAAATTATGGACCTAACTAATCAGATTAATTTGGATAATAATTTCGTGAGGCCCATTGAGCCTATAAATAGATTCATTCAGACCCAATCCAAGTTACTGCAATATAACAGTGTTAACACACCGAATAATTCAGCAATTGCAAGCATTCTTAGAGCATTCACATTAGCATGTCTATTTTACACGTCCATTTTTACACTAAAAACCTACTTTTTTTATTTTACACATTCACTTTTACAAAACACCCACATCAATTCATTTATTTTACAAAATATTTTAATAAAATATTAATTATTCTCTATTTTTTTATTATTTCTTTCTAACCACCCCCACTTAAATACGCGCTCTCACTCTGTTTCCTCTCATTTTCTGATTTCTTGCTCTCTCTCTCTACCCATCTCTCTACCTTCCTTTTCCAAATCACAAAGCCCATTCACTGAAACCGATCGATCCAGCTCTACCCATCTCTCTGCTCTCCGTCGATGCAGCTCGTCGCCGACGTTCTCCATCGATTCGGCCTCCCTCTGGCGATCCAACTCTCCGTCGATCCAACTCACCGCCGAGTCCTCCACCGATTCGGCCTCCCTCTGGCGATCCAACTCGCCGCCGAGTCCTCCACCGATTCGGCCTCCCTCTGGCGATCCAGCTCTCCGGCCCTCTTTCCTTCGCCCCTCCCTCTCTTCCTCCACCACCGATCCTTCGCCTCCCACCCCTAACCTTCGCCTTCCACCCCCAACCGACGATAGCAATGGAAGATCTGGCGGATCGGGCGGCAGCACTGGTAGCAAATCCGGCTCCGGTGGGGTTGTACTGTTTTTGGGTTGGGTTTACCGGTGAGTTTTGGTTTAATTTTCTGTTATTTTTGGTTTAATTTTCTGTTGATTTTGGTCTAATTCTCTGTGCGGTGGTTGGTGGTGGCGCTGGGTTTGGTGGTTGGTGGTTATTCTAGCGCGCTGGGGAGTTGATTCGGCTATTATTTTAATGTATATATGAGCTACAGTACCCGTGTAAATATACACGAGTACTGTAGCTCGTGGAAATATATACATAGATTTGCATATTTTTACACCCACTGATGTGGGTGTTTTTTTGCTCAAAATGTGTAAATTTTGTACTGTACATCTATTTTAGAAGATTATAACCGAGCTGGTGCGAATGCTCTTATACACTAAAAAATAGAGAGATTCTTGGTAAAGAAGGGTGTTCTTTCTGATGGAGCTTCGGGCTTGAACACATTGTGCAAAGGTTGTTCTAGCCATACAACATTTGTTAGGCTGTTGTATCGTAAGGGAGAAAAGTTAGAGAAAGTCTGCACTAGTTACAAAATTTAGCCAACCAATGGCTTGAATCTCCTTAAAGAGAGTGAGTGCCAATGTTGTGTATTTTCTAATCTCAAATAAACAATATTCAAAAATATTATTCAATTTCTTTGTGTATTTCCATTATTATTGTATTTGTACCAACAAAAATAATAATATTAAAGCGGGCACAATGTAAGAAGACTAAACTAGACTAGACGAGATTGGAATATATTTGCTTTAAGGTAATTTTTACACTAAAAACCTACTTTTTCTATTTTACACATTCACTTTTACAAAACACCCACATCAATTCATTTATTTTACAAAATATTTTAATAAAATATTAATTATACTCTTTTTTTTTATTATTTCTTTCTAACCACCCCCACTTAAATACGCGCTCTCACTCTGTCTCCTCTCATTTTCTGATTTCTTGCTCTCTCTTTCTCTACCCATCTCTCTGCCTTCCTCTTCCAAATCACAAAGCCCATTCACTGAAACCGATCGATCCAGCTCTACCCATCTCTCTGCTCTCCGTGGATCCAGCTCGCCGCCGACGTTCTCCACCGATTCGGCCTCCCTCTGGCGATCCAACTCTCCGTCGATCCAGCTCACCGCCGAGTCCTCCACCGATTCGGCCTCCCTCTGGCGATCCAGCTCTCCGTCCCTCTTTCCTTCGCCCCTCCCTCTCTTCCTTCACCACCGATCCTTCGCCTCCCACCCCCAACCTTCGCCTCCCACCCCCAACCGATGATAGCAATGGAAGATCTGGCAGATCGGGCGGTAGCACTGGTAGCAAATCTGGCTCCGGTGGGGTTGTACTGTTTTTGGGTTGGGTTTACCGGTGAGTTTTGGTTTAATTTTCTGTTATTTTTGGTTTAATTTTCTGTTGATTTTGGTCTAATTCTCTGTGCGGTGGTTGGTGGTGGCGTTGGGTTTGGTGGTTGGTGGTTATTCTAGCGCGCTGGGGAGTTGATTCGGCTATTATTTTAATGTATACACGAACTACAGTACCCGTGTAAATATACACGGGTACTGTAGCTCGTGGAAATATATACACAGATTTGCATATTTTTACACCCACTGATGTGGGTGTTTTTTTGCTCAAAATGTGTAAATTTTGTACTGTACATCTATTTTAGAAGATTATAACCGAGCTGGCGCGAATGCTCTTATACACTAAAAAATAGAGAGATTCTTGGTAAAGAAGGGTGTTCTTTCTGATGGAGCTTCGGGCTTGAACACGTTGTGCAAAGGTTGTTCTATCCATACAACATTTGTTAGGCTGTTGTATCCTAAGGGAGAAAAGTTAGAGAAAGTCTGCACTAGTTACAAAATTTAGCCAACCAATGGCTTGAATCTCCTTAAAGAGAGTGAGTGCCAATGTTGTGTATTTTCTAATCTCAAATAAACAATATTCAAAAATATTATTCAATTTCTTTGTGTATTTCCATTATTATTGTATTTGTACCAACAAAAATAATAATATTAAAGCGGGCACAATGTAAGAAGACTAAACTAGACTAGACGAGATTGGAATATATTTGCTTTAAGGTTTTATTTTTTAGTTAAGGAAAAATAAGATGGAAAATATCTTTGAGCTTAGTAATGTACTAATTAATGTGTAATGTTGTTTCTTGAGACTAATTACCAAAGCAAAATACAGAGAAAAAAGATCAATAAACTGATCAATTCCACACTAATGCTACTTTAATAATTTGGATACTTGTTTATCGCATCCATTTGCATCCTATTAAATTTAGGACAAATCTGTATATGATAAATGTTTTTATTAGTGGGTTCCAATTAACTTAACTAATAAGATCTCCTTTTAAAAAAAAAAAAAAAAAAATTGGCCGATGGAAGCTAATTTTATCATATTTCAATTGTTAGAGCATTCACAGTAATGGTTTTAAAAAATTTAGTTTTTGGCAACATAAACACATACTTTATCTATTTTACCACCTCACCTTATAATACACTCAACATCAATGGTTCTATTTTAGCATCAAGGAATTTTATTGTTCTTGTTTATTGTGTATATATTACTATCCGTTTAATTTTTGCCTTCTCTATCCCCTTTATTTTTATGTCATTCATTTTAATTTCAAGCAATCCCCTCCCCTTTACTTTCATGTCATCGTCTTAATTTCAAGCAATCAACTTCCCCTTTATTTTCATGCCATCCATTTTAATTTCAAGCAATCCCCTTCCCCTTTATTTTTATGTCATCCATTTTAATTTCAAGCAATCCCCTCTCCTTTTATTTATTGCAATCATATATATATATATATATATATCTATCTAGATACTTAAACAAACAAACAAAAAATTCTATTCATCTCTTTTAAATTGGGTCTTAAACCTCAAGTAGAATTTAAAATTTTGTCTATAGTTTTTTATTTGCAATTTTTTTTCTACAAAAGTATTATTCATCAAATAATATTCTTCTTAATCCCCACAAGATTCGTCAAATATAAGATTTCTTTCTTTCATTATCTCTAAGTCTAAAGAGGCGTTGACTACTGTTTAGGACTCACCTTCTTAGTAGGGCTGTAAACGAGTCGAGCCAAGTTAAGTATTAAATGTTCAAGTATGTTCATTTAATTTTTTTTTTGAACATGAGTCGAACTCTAGCTTATTATCAAACAAGATATTCAAGCTTAGCTCATTTTCTAGTCGAGCAAGCTTGAGCTTGTTCACGAACTACTTGAATAACTTATTCTTTTCCTATATGGTGTGAAACCATGACTAAAATGTTTTACCTTTTTATAATTTTATGAATTTTGAATATGAATAGACTCACATCATCAATAAGCCACAGTAATCATTTATTATCATATTAACCTACTGAAAAACTTATACAATCCAATTTCAAGTCTATATAAATATGTTTTTAGACAAGTATACATATAAAAAATATAATATTATATACAGTCAAATTGAGCTTTCATGTTCATGAGCTTGTTCACGAACACATTATATTGCTTGAGCTTGGCTCGTTTAATAATCAAGCCTAAACTTAAGGCTTGAGCTTGACTTGTTTTCTAAACAAACGAATATAAACAAGCTTTTTTTGAAATGAAGCTCAAACTGTTTATACACAGCTTGGTTCAGTTACATCTCTACTTTCACAACAGCTTTCCAAAAATGAAAAAAAAAAGAGAAAAAGAAAAAGAAAAAGAAGAAGATCCTGATTGCTTAAAAAACAAGCCCAATCAATGAAACAATTGTGGCTCATATCTTTTATAAGTTTTAGTAGTAGTAGTAGTAGTAGTAGTCGTAGTAAGAGGAGGAGGAGGAGGAGGAGTATTATTATGGTTCCGTTTGTTTTGGATTCAAATGGTTTCAAGAAATCATTTTCTGTAAAATAGGCTGTTTGGTTGGCTTTGAAAATAGGCTTTTCCGGAAATGTTTTTCAGTTGACCGTGTGTTGGGTGTAAAATGATTTCCATTTTTATTTTACCTTCAAATCTCATTTTCCAAAAAACAGAGAGTGAGAGAGTGAGAGTGAGATCGCGCTTGCGCTCGCGCACAAAGAGAGAGAGAGAGAGAGAGAGAGAGAGAGAGAGAGAGAGAATTTAGTTTTTGGCAACATAAACACATACTTTATCTATTTTACCACCTCACCTTATAATACACTCAACATCAATGGTTCTATTTTAGCATCAAGGAATTTTATTGTTCTTGTTTATTGTGTATATATTACTATCCGTTTAATTTTTGCCTTCTCTATCCCCTTTATTTTTATGTCATTCATTTTAATTTCAAGCAATCCCCTCCCCTTTACTTTCATGTCATCGTCTTAATTTCAAGCAATCAACTTCCCCTTTATTTTCATGCCATCCATTTTAATTTCAAGCAATCCCCTTCCCCTTTATTTTTATGTCATCCATTTTAATTTCAAGCAATCCCCTCTCCTTTTATTTATTGCAATCATATATATATATATATATATATCTATCTAGATACTTAAACAAACAAACAAAAAATTCTATTCATCTCTTTTAAATTGGGTCTTAAACCTCAAGTAGAATTTAAAATTTTGTCTATAGTTTTTTATTTGCAATTTTTTTTCTACAAAAGTATTATTCATCAAATAATATTCTTCTTAATCCCCACAAGATTCGTCAAATATAAGATTTCTTTCTTTCATTATCTCTAAGTCTAAAGAGGCGTTGACTACTGTTTAGGACTCACCTTCTTAGTAGGGCTGTAAACGAGTCGAGCCAAGTTAAGTATTAAATGTTCAAGTATGTTCATTTAATTTTTTTTTTGAACATGAGTCGAACTCTAGCTTATTATCAAACAAGATATTCAAGCTTAGCTCATTTTCTAGTCGAGCAAGCTCGAGCTTGTTTACGAACTACTTGAATAACTTATTCTTTTCCTATATGGTGTGAAACCATGACTAAAATGTTTTACCTTTTTATAATTTTATGAATTTTGACTATGAATAGACTCATATCATCAATAAGCCACAGTAATCATTTATTATCATATTAACCTACTGAAAAACTTATACAATCCAATTTCAAGTCTATATAAATATATTTTTAGACAAGTATACATATAAAAAATATAATATTATATACAGTCAAATTGAGCTTTCATGTTCATGAGCTTGTTCACGAACGCATTATATTGCTTGAGCTTGGCTCGTTTAATAATCAAGCCTAAACTTAAGGCTTGAGCTTGACTTGTTTTCTAAACAAACGAATATAAACAAGCTTTTTTTGAAATGAAGCTCAAACTGTTTATAAACAGCTTGGTTCAGTTACATCTCTACTTTCACAACAGCTTTCCAAAAATGAAAAAAAAAAGAGAAAAAAAAAAAGAAAAAGAAGAAGATCCTGATTGCTTAAAAAACAAGCCCAATCAATGAAACAATTGTGGCTCATATCTTTTATAAGTTTTATTAGTAGTAGTAGTAGTAGTAGTAGTAGTAGTCGTAGTAAGAGGAGGAGGAGGAGGAGGAGGAGTATTATTATGGTTCCGTTTGTTTTGGATTCAAATGGTTTCAAGAAATCATTTTCTGTAAAATAGGCTGTTTGGTTGGCTTTGAAAATAGGCTTTTCCGGAAATGCTTTTTAGTTGACCGTGTGTTGGGTGTAAAATGATTTCCATTTTTATTTTACCTTCAAATCTCATTTTCCAAAAAACAGAGAGTGAGAGAGTGAGAGTGAGATCGCGCTTGCGCTCGCGCACAAAGAGAGAGAGAGAGAGAGAGAGAGAGAGAGAGAGAGAGAGAAAGAGAGAGAGAAAGGACTCACACGCGCAAAAAGAGTGAAAGAGAGAGATCGCAAACCCAGAAAACCCAAGATCGTCGCACCACCGGCGAGATCGTTGAACCCAAAAAACTTAAGATCGTCAAACCCGAGATCGTCACACCGCGAACCCACGAACCCATGAACCGCGAGTCGCACCGCGCCGATCGCACTGGCGAGTCGCACCGTGCCGATTGCACCTCAATTTGACCGGATTTGATGATTTTTTTTTCTTTGGTTTTGTTTCTTTTGTGTTGTGAACTGAGAAATGATATTATATATTTGTTTGAAAGCTGAAAAAATGTGAGCAACGAGTAGAAAATGTGTTTTCTATAGTATTTTCCATTGTTATTAATTCCGTTCCGTTCCGGCCGGAACGGACGGAAAATACCATTCCGGTATGCAAACTGGAATGAAAAACCACCCTATTCCACCTCGGATAAAATTTCGGGTCATTCCGGCCAATTTCGGCCATTTCGGGATATTTCTGTGAATTCCGGCCGAAATTGAAGTTTCGGCCGGAATGAAGTTCGCCTCTTTTTTTTTTTTTAATTCCTTCACCATAAACGTGAACTTCAGATCAGATCTGCTACCAAGTCATTTCAGAGAAGAAAAAAAGAAGAAGAAGAAGAAGAAGAGAACAAAAGCTCAAGTTTTGGCTGAAGTAACCCGTTTGAAATTGGTCTTCTTCACTTCTACAATCTGCACTACTTTGAAATTGGTCTTCCTCAGTTTTGTAATCTTTGCTCCTTCTGCGTCTCTAAACTTTCTAAGACATAAAGTGAAGAGTGAAATCTAAGTGATAAGGTTTTGAAATGAGGAATAGGAGTAGAGATTCAATGACGCACCTGGCAGATGGTGAGTGGAGTTTAAGTTGAAGGAAGCTTCTAGGAAGCTTCATGGTTTATAAGTATCCCACTATATTTGTTTATTTACAAAAAAACCCCAAACTTGATTTTTTTAATAATTAACCCAATCACTTTATACCTTCTCAAAAAAAAAAATTCACTTTAATATTATGATTTTCTTTTAAAAAACTATATTAAATTCATTAATTTATAACATTTGGCTTTTATTATCTTTACTTATTATTTACTTTTTTTATTAATTACTATATATATATATATATATTTATAAAACGGTAAATCCCGAAACGGTACCCGAAATAGGCCGGTACCGAAATATTCCGTTCCAATAGACAAACCGAAACGGGCATCGAAACGGTATTTATAACAATGGTATTTTCAAGAATATAGCCAAACACCAGAAAATATTTTTCAAAACATTTTTTGAAATGCAACCAAACACTTGAAAATATTTTCCTTTCTCGAAAATAGCATTTCCAGAAAATATTTTACATGAACCAAACACAGCCTATATCTCACACTCATCCTATGTGGTCCAATATCAAGCTCACGGAGTCCAATATCAAGCTCACTTCCCTGAGGAAAAAAGAAGAATGTGGGCTTGAAGCACATTTCCATGAGCCCATAAGTGACCTCCGCATGAATCAAAATTAAGAAACGTGCCTCTACTATAAATGTATTGTTTCACTCCCTATTTCACTCTAATTTTGTGCCTAATACTCACTCACGTAATTACCTAAATTCAATAGCAACATCCAGTAAAAAAATCTTCAATAAAAGTTAGCCGTAGAGTAAATTACCCAAAATCAATACCAAGTCAAACCAATTTCACCTCGCCATGAAATCCATAGCTCAAGATCATTAAAACTCAAAAGATCCATCAGTAAAAAGAGGGAGAATCCTCCCTCTCCCTTGTCACATCACTCTAAAATTTTCCTCGTGTCAAATTTTAAGACTTGTTTTCTTAGTGTTTTGTTGTTTTAGTCTAACTCTTTTATTTGCAAATTAATGTTTTTGTGAGCAGTTCTTGCGACAATTCCAAACTTAACTCTCATCTTGAACCTAAGTTTACAAGTAAAGCCAATCCAAGCGTAACACATGGCAACACAAAAAAAAAGACCCCAAGGTCCCCAAAAATAGGCATATCACTTGGATGAAAATATCAAAGTTTAGGTACAGCTTCAAGTGGGTACTTAAAGTGGCCTAGAATCTTCAAAAATGTACTTGAAGTCTTGAACGAATGTTTGTGTGCAACAAACTTTGTCATAGAAGAGTTCGTGGTTTTAGAGCTATGTTGAGTACTGTCAATAAGTGCCACTAGATTATAGCAAACTAGAATAGTGTTATTCAGTTTATAAAAACTTTGATTCATTAGTGGATTTCTTTTGCCTTGGAGTTGGTAGGTCAATCCCTCCTGGTAGGAGCAGTTATTCCATTGGTTTTCCTTGTGTCATCATATTGTGTGTTATCTTTTTCTAATTGTTTATTTTATTTGTACAATATTGGTGTTATTATCTTAACCTATGGTTGTTCATAACCGATTTAATTAATCACTTGGCCTTGAAATTGGTTAACTGATACTTTTGGGGTCTAAACAAACCAACAAAAACCATAAAAATCCTACTATCATCTTTAATCAATAGACCAAAACGCCCCCAAAAAAAATAACAAAGAAATTATACTTGATACAATTCTTTCTCCAGTAATTTCAATATTTTGTTCATGCTCATGAATGATGTGGTCATTAAATGCTTTATAAGCTTCTTTCGCATAATATCAAACTATAAAGTATCAACATGCATTTAATCATTTGTTAATCTTAATGAATTTAATAAAAAAAAAATTAAACCTAAACATAAACATGTACATATACATACTTTTGTATTTCAAACAATATGAAATAAACTAAATAATTTTATATATACTTTTTGATAGCAAGCATGAAACATAAGATAATCCAAAGCCAATTCTCCAACCTACGATTTTAATTCTAAGACGTGGTGCTAATGAAATTAGTAATGCATTGCTAATTTAAAAACAATCTAAAATTAATATTGTTAATTTTTCCCAACTCTTTCCCTAGGAAATAAATGATTTGAAGTTCTATGTTGAGCATCATATAGTTTATGGTGACCATTCTGATCTGTATATCAAAATGGAAGCGAATGATAATCCAAAACCAATTTCTAATATATCTTGGCCTATTATTATTATCATCCGTAGACATGGTTATACTTAGATTAATATTACACTGCATCTAGTAATACATATTTTGAAATTTGTGGAGGATAAATTTCGGTGTTAAACGTGTATTACTTAAAAAGATTACACTGCATCTAGTATTTCATATTCTGAAATTTGAGGAGAATAAGTTTCGGTGTTCAATGAAGCAAACCGAAGAACAACAACAAATTACTCTCAATGTTTTTGTAAAACAATGCAGGCATCTCATATTTGCTTTTAATATTCAGTAAAAGTTACTTTATACTTTTATTTATTATAGGTAAGGTAGAACACTTATTCTTCTTGACCAATAACCCTTCAAAGATTGAAAGCTTTTGTTCAGCTTCCTCACAAATTCATTCCTTCAACAAGAGAAAGAATTAAAAAAAAAAAAGTGTAAGTGCTGTGAAAGAGTGAAGTATGGGATTTAGTTGGGAAAAATGTGAAATTGAGTTGGCAAAGTTAGAACAAATGTTCAAAGAAATTATTTGCATATATTGAACATCATTTGTGGTAGTATTTGCATTAATTTTGTTTAAAAAGAGTAGTTAATGAATTTTTTTAATAAGTAGATGTATTTAACAAGTTTTAAGAATTAAAGACTATCATGTATGCATGGTGCCTTTGTGTGAAAAAAAAAGAAGAAGAAGAATTTAAACAATTTTACGAGTAAGATAAAGCTACAAAACTATCAACTTGCATTTATTTATTTGTTAATTTTAATCAACCTAAAAAAAATTTTGTTTAACATAACCATAAACATAAACCTAAATATGTATTTTGAAAGTATGAAAGAAATTGGATAATTTTACACATTAATTCCTACGATAGGCATGATAATCTAAAGCCAATTCTAAAAATATCTATGCTTATGACTATTATCTATAGAGATGTTGCTACTTAAATTAGTATTGCACTGCAAATTTGGAAACAATTTGAAATTGATATTGTTAATTTTTGCCTAATTTTTCACTAAGGAATAAGCAATCTAAAGGTTTGATTGGATTTTGGTCCTAAGCAATAGTTAGGGCTATTGCATGCAATACCATCTTTAATATGAGAGATGAAAGTTAAAAAAGTAAAAATGTAAAAAAGGATAAAAGTTAAACGATTAATATTTTTTTTAATCCAAAGACTGAGATTAAAAGAACTTTTAATATTAGCCCTTGACAGTGGTATTGTGTTGTGCAATAGCCCATTGCACTGGATCTCATTACTATGTTGAGCATGACATGGTTTTTGGTGACCATTTTGACATGTATATCATATACAAAATGGATAATGATCATGCCGAAAATCGTCAGTTAGTTACACAATCCTTATGTGCTCTAGACAATACCTGCACAACACAAAACAAGAAGAACTTAGGAGACCAGTGTGCTACCGGTCAAAAACCCTCCGAATGTTAAGTTAAAGAACTTTTCACAACTTTAGAGTGCCAGAGCTAGGGTGAATTATGCATACCTTGTTTTCTGAGGGTTTTGGGTTTTTATAGTAGTGTAGAACCGACCTCCGTTTCTTGCGCAGGAAGGTTTTTCCTTATGGGGAAGTTCATCATAAATGTGCGTATATTACAAGATCCTTCTCATATTGGGATTCTACTGATTAGGGTTAACTGTAGGACACAAGTTATTTCCATTTAGGATTTCTTGGAGCTCACTTAAAACCATGTAGGCGCCACGTGGCTTTGGTATCCATCTACCTTGCATTCATGTGACTTGAATCCATCCGTATTGAGGGACCATCCGTCTATTATGGGGAGGAGTCCATCCGTCATGCGTCCCATCCGTCTGATGCCCCTCTGTTGCCTTATCTCCGACAGCCCACTAATCTAGTACCGTCGAGTCTATTTAAACGGATCCGTCATCCCAAATTTTGTACTCTTCAGATAATAATCCAAAATAAATTCCTAACACAACTTGACCTATGGTTATCATCCATATATATCGTGCCATTGAAACTAGTATAGTGATACAAATTTTGAAATAATATGAAATTAAAATAATTCATTTTTGGGCAACACTTTCACTAATGTATAAACAACCTAAAGTTATATATTGAGAATTACATGATATATGATGACCATTTTAACATGTATAGCAGTCATGAATGAATGATATTCCAAAGCCAATTCCAATTATAAATCGGCATATGATTTTCATATATTGACTTGATGCTACTGAAACTAGTTTTGCACCACAAACTAGGAAAAAAATAAAAGGATTTGAGTTATAAGCAATTTAAAGGTCTATGTTGAGCATCACATGGTTTCACGTTGATCGTTCTGATATGTATATATTTTAGACACAGAGTAAATGATAATCCAGAACCAATTCCTCATATAGCTTGACTTATGATTATCATCCATAGACATGTTGCTATTGAAAATTTGAAACTAATATTGCACCGCAAATTTGGAAGGTTGGGAAAAAAAAATTCCCAACCCCTTCACTCAGGTATAAACAATCTAAAGCTCTAAGTCGAGCATCACATGGTTTATGGTGTCCATTCTAATATGTATAAAAAACACAAAATATATGATAATCCAAAACCAATTCCTAATATAGGTCAACCTAAGATTATCATCCATAGACATTGTGCTATTGAAACTAATGTTGCATCACAAATTTTGAAAAAATCTAAAATTATTCTTGCTAAATTTTCGGTCATCCCTTTCACTGAGGTATAAATAATCTATAGTTTTTATGTCAAGCATCACATGGTTTACAGTAACCATTTTGATATGTATAGTAGACACGAATCATATGATACTTTAAAGCTAATTCCAAATATATTGCTTAGCCTATGACTATCATACATAGACAGTGTACTACCAAAACTACTATTGCCAGAAATTTGGAAACAATTTGAAATTAATATTGCTAATTGTCCCACCCATTTTAATAAGGTTTAAAAAATTTGAAGGTTTCTGTCGCACATCGCATGATTTATAGTAGACATTTAGATATGTATAAAAGACACAAAAGTAAAAAAAAGTAGTGTATCGATCGTAGGTACATATTAACCACGCTCATGGATTATATGATACATAGATGTGTATTGTATGATTGTATTTGGTATTAGACAATAAATAGACATGTGGACTTAAATTGGATTTTTAGTTAAAAATTGTGATTTACTTGAGCTTAATTTGGAGCACATACTTGACACTTACTTTTACATTTACAAATTCATTTTCTTTGCTTTAAATAAAAGTATTAAATGACTAATTTTTTGGGTAAATTATATATTTGATCTATAATCTTTACACTGTATGTTAATTTTGTCTTTAACCTTTTAAATGTGTCAATTTGGTTTCTAATATTTTGATATTGTGTCAAATTAGTCATTGTCGTTAAATAATGGATAAGAAATATTGACCTAACTAAGTAACAAAATAAAATATTGTTTTCATGCCACATGTACTGCCGCATCAACAAAAACTAAAAAAATAAAAAAACGTACTCTCTCTCTCTCTCTCTGCTTTGCACCTAGTTTATACGGCTGGTACACACCTGACCTATAGCACCCACTCAAAATAGGTCGAATTGTAAAGAGAGAATATAGATTACAAAGAAATAGGAATCCAATTGTTATTTTGTATAGTGCGGCCAAAATACCTTACAAATGTCATCTAATCTAAGTCTTTCATCTGGTAGGTGTAAATTAATGGGTCCTTACATTAACTTCATGTGATCATTAAATTAGTGGATTCTAATTAGCTCAATTGGTAAAGTTTTTTATGATTAAATAAGAGGTCTGAGGTTCAATTTCTGTATAAACAAAAAACCAATTGGTATCTTAGTTTGATGATAAAGAATTATTATCAGGAGTAGACATCATAGATTGAAACTATCTTAAAAAAAAAAAAAAAAAGCAACCTTTGAACATTCCAATGAGTCAACATGTGGCTTTGCAAAAGCCACACATTGATCTGGCAATGGTTTAAAGGCAACGAGAAAGACAACGGAAAAAGCCTCCTCACTCAATGCCAGGTGTTGATAGAGATTTTCTATGTTCAATACAACTTCTTGGACTTCATCTATATTATTAATAAGAGGATTCCCCTCGTCTTCAATTTTTGGCGTACCAAAATAACCTTATACAAATTTTGAAATAATATATCATCTAATTTAATTTGTTATGGTACAAAAATGCGAAAAAGGTTAAAATAGTAATATTATCTCACATACAAAAGGGGGAAAAAACACTTTATTCTTACCACCTATTTGTATTCAAATGTCTGATTCCAATTTGTATTTGTTATCTATTTGAATTTAAATACTTCAGTTATCTTTATAAATAAAAAATTTACTAAATTACTTTTTCCAAAAAATGTTAAAAGAGTAATACTATCTCACGTACAAAAGGAGAAAAAACCATTATTCTCACTACTCATTTGTATTTAAATCTCTAATTCCTACATGTATTTGTTATCTATTTGTATTTAAATACTTTAATTATCTTTATAAAATAAATACAAAATTACTTCAAAAAAAAAAAAAAACCCTACTACCTCATGTAAAAACTACTCATTCTTATACCAAAATTTCTACTTTTTTTTTTTTTTTTTTAATTCTTTAAAAGATTCCAATAGTTTTGCTATCCAACTTCTTTACAATATCACAAATCCCCCATCCATCCACACTAACATATATCATTTTTCTTTTGTTTAAATCTCAAATTTTTTTACTTGTTACAATTCTTATTATAATCAATAAAATCAAATGTATAATACTAAACCAAATAATAATAATAATAATAAGAAGAGTATTATTGTACACACAAAGCGCGTGCAATGGGTCTAGTTGGTGATAAGAGAAATAAATCAAAGCCAAACCATCAACTTAAACCATGATTCACATGCAACTTTTCAAAAATCCTCTCTTCCTCTTGTATTTTTGTAAAAAAAAAAAAAAATTTGGATAAAATTTCAATAATGACCCTCCTAAATTTTTACTAAAAACATTTAAACATTTATATAGTTGACTAATGCATTTTTTATTTCTTCTAATTAGTAATTACTTATATGTATATAGTTCTTTATATTAAAGTGTAATGTATACCATACGCAATTTAATTATATTATATTTTTATTAAATTGACTTGTATATTTTTAGACATGTTAAGGCTTACTTTCATTTTTTTTTTTTGCAAAGATATAAACTATTTCTTGATGTAAATATTTTTTATGTAAAATATATCATATGTTAAATCAAAATTACAAACATGATATGTATAAGCAATAAATAATATATATATATATATTTATTTATTTATTTAGCTTGCCTACCTGAAATTTTTTTTTACTCTACCACTGGGCCCTACAGCTAGGTAAAAAACACAGAGAGAAAATATAAAGAAACAATTATTGAAATAAATGAACATGAAGAGATAGTAAATGTTGGAGATAATGGAAGAAGATGCAATTAACGCTTCATTTGTTTTGAAGTAAAATATTATTTGGAAAATATTTTACACACTTTACCATGTTTGTTTTGGTATAAAATATGGCCAACTGTAAAATATTTTATAGTCAAACTCTAAAATAATCCCTCCCAAGCATAAAATGTTTTACACCTAAGTAAAGTGTAAAAACATTTTACATTTCTCTTAACTCAACTCTCCCTCTCTCTCATGATTACAACAACTCATCTTCCCTTTCACTCTCAGGTTCTCTCTTTCCTCAAACCAAAGCCATTGAGCCAGTCATCGCTCTCAAGTTCATCGGCACCACTCATCTCCAACTCCTCTCCTCGCCAGCTTGATGTCCACCGTTGTCGGCTCCAACCAATGATTATCAATTCAATCTTTTTTTTTTTTTTTTTGTTCCAATCATTTAGTTTATTACCCCTCATTACCAGCTCCAGCTCCACCTCCACCTCCATTGTTGTCAACTCACCCATTGATTCTTGGATTATGATTTTTTTTTTAACCATTGTGTGGGTTTATCGATTTGGGTTTTTTGGCTAGTATGTGGGTTGTGGTGGGTAGTTGGGTTTTTGAGTTGTGGTGGGTGGGTGATGGTTGGGTTTGTGTGTTGCAATGGGTGGCTAACATTTTGGGTGGGTTCTTCATGGCTTTGCACCATGGGTTCTCTTAGATCTTGATTGCTCTTCTTCCTCTTCTTCTTCTAAAACAAAATTGATGGTAATTTGTTGTGAGTGATTCATGGTTGATAAATTTGAGTTGTTGATTTTTGAATTTGAGAATTGAGTTTGGGTATGAGAATTTATGGTTTTATTTAGGGTTGGGTTTTAATTGGAATTTGAGAATTTGAGTTTGTTTGTTGAAAATTTTTGAGTTTGGGTTTTTTCTAATTGAAGGAAAATTTTATCATTTTACATCACCCAAAACACTTGAAAATAATTTCTTAAGCATTTTCATGTATACAACCAAAGACAGTAAAATGAAAATATTTTTCAGTAAAATATTTTGCACTTAAAAATATTTTACATAAAAAAAAACAGAGCATAGAAAATGATTTGGAAGATGCTAAATGAAGACAATATTGACTTGGACTTTGAAGATAAAGTTAAAATGGAAACATGATGATACCATGAGAAAGAATTATTAATTTTGACTTATATATCATGTATTATCGCTTTTTAGTTTGTTCAATTTGAATCTGGTTGTTTTAAATATATTTTGATTTAATTTAGTTAATTAGCTATGTTAAATATTATTAAAGACAAAGTTTAGCTAAAAATATGGTTATAGCCTAAGGCTACAACCTTACCCAGTATCATTAATATTACTATATATTTCGAAAATCTAACCGTTGAATTGCATGTTCTTGATAACATAGTTATTGATCTTTAATTTTTTTAGAAAGTTTACAAGCATAGGGGATATAAAAAGAAAATATAATTCAATGGTGGATTTGTCAGAATTCACATCCAATAAAAAGATATTGAGTAAGACTGTAACCTTAAGTTACAACCAATTTTGTAGCTAAACTTTGTCCTATTATTAATACACGGTAATTATTAATTGGTCATTTTTTATGATTTTGTTTGTATATAGAACTATATATTTTATCATTATACATTTATTATGATCCTATGTAAGTATATAGTTTTTTTTTTTTTTTTTTAAGAAGTGTTTGTGTATAAAATTATATATTTTACTCTTTAAAGAAAATAAAATATGATATGTGAAGATTCTAATTGAGGTTTTAAACTTTTTTCTCCTATAAATATTGAGGATTTAAACTTTTAAGTTCTTTAATTAAACTGAACAACATAATTGGATTGACTATTGAGGAATGAACCATAAGACAATATGATACATTCTATTTTCCTACATTGATCAATACAACCAAATCAACTAAGGAATGTAAGATTTAGCATATAAAGAAATTATATTTAAGTTTGACAAGGCTGTTTTTGCGTGTAGCCACATTTCTTTCGTTGGAGAGGTGACTTTGCTAGACTCGGATTTGTTTTGGGGAGTTCAATCCGGAATTCGACATTGAGTCGCATAGACCAATGAATTTCGATGCATTTTTAAGCTTACAAAATAGATAAAACCCAAAGTCTAAAAATCATGATAATGGTTGAAATAAATAAATAATATGTTTAGCATAATAGCTTTGATTAAATGACGAGTTGAATATCATAATTATGTATATTAAGTGATTTTCAATATTAGAGAATAATTAATTAAGTGCCATATGTCCAATAATGGGATGGGTCCAAAATAGTCAATATCTAGCTGTGATTTATGTCCAAATAATATGTATGTCTAGTGGTGGTTTATGTCCAAATAATACATATCTAGCAGTGGTTTATGTCCAAATAATATATGTAATGTAGTTTATGTCCAGTAGTAGTATGGAAGCATCAGTTTGGGGCTTTATGTGGAGACCATGGCAACTTGGGGACTTTGCAGATTTGCTAAGTTTGATCGAATTGCACCAAAAAAATCTAGAGCTCTTTGCCACGATGGCTTAGATGGTGTGGATGAGAAGGAACAAACTCGAAACTAGGGAATTAGCTTTCCAAGCACAGAAAATTCCAGAAACTACGAGGCTTTTCTTAGTCGAGTTTCAATAGAAGTTCAATCATGTGGGTGATAGACTAGCTCGAGCTCGGGTAAAATGGAATCCTCCTAGTGATGTTTCTCTTAAGACAAACTTTGATATGGCAGTTTTTGCTGAGACAAATGAAGTAGGCATTGGGGTAGTGGTAAGGAATGCAATGGGGGAGGTCTTGGGAGCCTTATCAGAAGAAAAACTTTCCGTCCCAGCCTCGGTGGATCTACTTGGAACCTTGGTTGCCAGGAGAGTTGCTTTGTTTGTGGTCGAATTAGGATTGCGTGATACCGTCTTTGAAGGCTACTCGAAGGTTGTTATGCTCTATCATGGGGAGTCTCTCCTCTTTCTCCCATAGGTCACTATATTAAAGACATTTTGTCTATTTTAGGTTCACTTAGAACTTATTGTTTCTCTCATGTAAGGCGATAGGGCAATTCTATAGCCCATGCTCTAGCTAGGAGAGCAAGACGATCAGAGCCTTTGTTAGTCTGGATGGAGTGTGTTCCTCCAGACATTTCTTTTTTTGTAACTGCTGATTTTCATTCTATTTAAAAGACTAATCGATGTTGTTCCTTAAAAAAAAAAAAAAAGCTCTGGTTCATTTCCAAATAATATTTGTCCAGCAGTTGTTTATGTCTGAACAAGACATGTCCAGCGGTGGTTCATATTTAAATGAAATATGTTCAGCAGTGGGATGGATTCAATTTATTAATATATATATATATATGTGTGTGTGTGTGTGTGTGTGTGTGTGTGTGTGTGTGTGTGTGTGTTCATTAGTGAAGCATTAGTAAAATCAAGTTTATTAAGTAGTGAGATAATGTTAATGTAGTTTGCATCCAACGGTACATTGGTGATTAAGTAACATGTACTCAACAACACAAATTTAAAGATAGAAAAGTAGTGACTTATCTTAATATGGTTTGTGGTTCTAGCTACAACATCACTTTATATGGTTTATGGCTCTAGCCATATAACATTAGTGAGATAATGACTTATCTTTATCTGGTTTGTGGCTCCAACCATATAATATTAGTAAGCTGAACATTCCAATGGTATAATAACATAAGTCCAGTGGTACAATGATAATAAAGTAAAATATAATTAATAATTTAAATTTAGAGCTAAAGATATAATGACTTATCTTCATAATTTGTGGCTTCAGCCATATAACTTTAGTGGACTAATAACATCCCAACAACATGAAAATGTGAGTCTAGTAATACAATATGATATTATGAGTCCTTTTATGGTAACTTTATGTTAGAATGGGAAAAATGGGTGCAACTAGAGGCAGAGAGAATATGTCTAGCCATGTGCATAGGTTGGTTAAATTTATCCCTTTTGTCATGCACTTAAATGATTTTCCCCATGTAATGCTCTTTTACTTTTTAGTAAAATATGAGTGACATTGCTTTCCATGAAAAGGACTTTTTGTATTATAAGTTTGTGCCTTTCATAAGAAGGGTTTTTAGCATTATAATTATATGCTTTCCTTGAGAAAGGCGTTGTAACATGTTCTTGGAAGAGTATTTGATATCGTTTAAGATGTATAGAGATTGTAAGAAATATATATGTTTTGTGAGATGTGGTGTTTGTAAAATATATAGAAGTATAAGAGATATTAAGGTTAAATATAGTAAATACATGAGCTTATAGTTGTTGCTAGAGTGGTTTTTCATGACATGTCATGGGTTATGTTGCTTTCTAAGAAGAGATATTTTGTAAATGAAATGGAGAAAGATATGAAGATATGTTTATGGGTAGCAAAATGATGAAGTATCAAAATATTGAAGATGAGAGAGTAAGTATATGATGGGGTAGTCTATCATTAGTGGGTGACTTTGTCCTCTTTATATAGAGCCAAGTTTGAATTCAGCATTAAATTCATGAGTTTTGTTGAAAATGGTAAGCTTTATTTTATGGGATCTTTGCTTCTTTTGGTATGACAGCAAGCTGCTAAGATTGAGCATTAATGGATTGATTATGTCACTTTTTGACATGTGTCAATTGTTGGAGCTTCTACTGGAGTTAAGACAGTTTTTGCTGGACTTGTTACTTGTATTTTTGGCTAAGTTTCCTCTTTTAGGAAATTATATGTTTAGTCCATGGTTTTATTACAATACATTTTAAGTATGTAATATACTAGTTGGTTGATATTCGATGAAGTTTTAGAGATGTAATTATGGTCTTTTTGTGTTTTGACCAAATCTTGGAGAGTAAGGAGAGTATTTAATACTAGATGTGAGATATTAATATAGATTTAGCAACGTGCTTGGGCTGAATTTAGATGAAAATAGTAATATAATTAGATTATATGATGAATATTAAGTTTTAGGTAATAAAGAGCAATGAAGAATTTTATCATTTTAAGTGTTATGTGATATAAGAGGCTTACCAATGTTACCTATTGCACACTAACTTGTCAGAGTTCAAGGAATTGAGGAAGACATGCCAAGTAACGTGTTTACTTTATCAATTTTGAACTATGAGAAATTTATTGAACATACTTCTTGACCCTTCAAACCACGACTTTCAAAATTCCCTCAATGAGACTCATGAGCTTGGATCACGAGCTGAAAATAAGATGATGTGCTCTGAGCTTGAACCATAGGCTTTGATGAGATAATATCGCCATGGTTTTGAACCATGAGCTTTGCGTTGATTTTCGTAAATATGGGCTCTTTTGGGCCTTAAAAGAGATTCCAAAAATCCATAATTTGTTGATGTGGTGCGAGTTGCCAATGAAATAAAGTCACGTGGCATGAAATTTTTGTCCTCAACAAAGTTTTGTCATGAGAAAGTACCCAAAAAAAAAAAAAAAAATTATAAGATTCAATTGATTCTTAAATTTTTTTAAAAAAACTATAGGATTCTATCTATGGTAGTCTCAAAGTATTTAATTTGAAACTATATAGTATTATAATTTAGGCTTTTCCCTAAACTTCTTTTTGTTTTTGGCATTTTTATAGTTTGGAAGTTATGGAATTATTTGAGCACATTATCACGAAAGTACAAATACTTCTTGGTATTCTTCCAATAGAAATATTGGTATAATTTCTATTTAATGGTTGACTTCTCCAATTACAACAAAACCCAAAAGAAGAAAAAAAAATTAGACATTTTCTCTTTCTAAAACCAACACTTTTGATGTTATTTGACAAAAAAAAAAAAAAAAAAAATGTGTTTGGTGGACCATTCCTGTTCGGGCCCATTTGGAAAACATTGTTCAAAAACCCATGTTTGAACAGATGGTTTTGAAATCACCTCCGACCTGATTTTAAACAACAAACACTAGTGTTCAGTGGCACTTTGGAAATTATTTTGAACACTATTATGGGCCCACCTGGTCAGCTTATTTTCAAGTTGTCTCCTCTCTTCCTCTCATCTCTTCACGCCGAATCATTTGCACCTGGTACCAAGATCTCCATCTTACCCACACAGTCAAAGCAACTCAGGGGCATTACTCTCACCCACCTCCTTAACTCCCCTCATCGACCCAACGCTAAACCCATCGCCATTAAAATCCTCACCGACCCATCATAAATGCGTCTTCTACACACTCAGCTTACATCGGATCACCAACCTCAGTCAATCACATTAACCCCTTGCTCAGAAGATTTGTTAGCCATTTTTATTTTTTTTTTCTTTTAATCTTTCGACGCTTTCTCGACAACCAAATAGAGTGTTAAGAAAAATGAAAAATCAAATGGGTTGTAAATCAAACATTGTTTCAACAGCAAAAGATGTTGACAATGTACCTAAAAGATTTTGAGAATGTAGGGCGTGTATGTTTGGATTGTAAATCAAATATTGTTTCAATAGCAAACAAAGAACAGAAAAAATGGGTTTTCCCGATTGGTGAGGGGAAAAAAAAAACAAAAAACAAAAAAGTGAGAAATCTGTGAGTGAAGAAGGAACTGGCAGGTCTTTAGACAAAACCCATTGACAAGCAAAGTGAAAGCTTCATTTCGAACCTGGATCTTGGAGTGATGGGTCGGCGGCGACAAAAGCTCGATTAGTTGCTGGGTATTGGAGTGCTGACAGTGGAGATGAGATCCTAGGGACGTGAAGCCTAGCCGTGGATCTTTTGAGGCGTCGATGGAGATGAGGATTGGGCGTGGGTTTGGTGTTTTGCTCTCAGGGAAGAGAAGGGATAAAGAAGGAAAGAGAGGAACACGAGAATATGATGTTCTCTCTCCTAATTTAAAAAATATTTGTTTCATACTATGGTCAGCTTTTTTTACAATCCAACACACACATACCAAACACATATTTTATATTTTTGAACACTGAAACACAGTGTTTAAACCATGATACTAAACACATTTTTTGTTTGTTTTATAAACACTAAAAACACGTATTTCAACAACACTTATTAAACTACAATTTTCACATCTTTTTAAACAACAATTTTTGAACTCTATGACCAAACGGCCCCTAATATTTGTTCCACTTTTGAAAGACCACGTTGTCTCCCCATGTCTTGATTTTTCATATTTCACTCAAGGTAGCTAGAGAGAGAAATAGTTGGAACACAAATTTGAATTACACAAAGTGGGACACTGTGTATGCCCAAACTTGAACAAGAAATATTACTTGGACAATAGTTGATCACAACCCAATCCAAATCCGAAGGCACAAAATAGTTTTTAAAATCTTATAATAAAAAGAAAATATTTTTAAGAATAGGAAATCAAAATACACGGGGTTAAATTTATAAATATTTATCTAAACCTAACATGTAAATTAAAAAAAAAAAAAAAGGAAATTATTTTGAACACTATTATGGGCCCACCTGGTCAGCTTATTTTCAAGTTGTCTCCTCTCTTCCTCTCATCTCTTCACGCCGAATCATTTGCACCTGGTACCAAGATCTCCATCTTACCCACACAGTCAAAGCAACTCAGGGGCATTACTCTCACCCACCTCCTTAACTCCCCTCATCGACCCAACGCTAAACCCATCGCCATTAAAATCCTCACCGACCCATCATAAATGCGTCTTCTACACACTCAGCTTACATCGGATCACCAACCTCAGTCAATCACATTAACCCCTTGCTCAGAAGATTTGTTAGCCATTTTTATTTTTTTTTTCTTTTAATCTTTCGACGCTTTCTCGACAACCAAATAGAGTGTTAAGAAAAATGAAAAATCAAATGGGTTGTAAATCAAACATTGTTTCAACAGCAAAAGATGTTGACAATGTACCTAAAAGATTTTGAGAATGTAGGGCGTGTATGTTTGGATTGTAAATCAAATATTGTTTCAATAGCAAACAAAGAACAGAAAAAATGGGTTTTCCCGATTGGTGAGGGGAAAAAAAAAAAAAAACAAAAAAGTGAGAAATCTGTGAGTGAAGATGGAACTGGCAGGTCTTTAGACAAAACCCATTGACAAGTAAAGTGAAAGCTTCATTTCGAACCTGGATCTTGGAGTGATGGGTCGGCAACGACAAAAGCTCGATTAGTTGCTGGGTATTGGAGTGCTGACAGTGGAGATGAGATCCTAGGGATGTGAAGCCTAGCCGTGGATCTTTTGAGGCGTCGATGGAGATGAGGACTGGGCGTGGGTTTGGTGTTTTGCTCTCAGGGAAGAGAAGGGATAAAGAAGGAAAGAGAGGAACACGGGAATATGATGTTCTCTCTCCTAATTTAAAAAATATTTGTTTCATACTATGGTCAGCTTTTTTTACAATCCAACACACACATACCAAACACATATTTTATATTTTTGAACACTGAAACACAGTGTTTAAACCATGATACTAAACACATTTTTTGTTTGTTTTATAAACACTAAAAACACGTATTTCAACAACACTTATTAAACTACAATTTTCACATCTTTTTAAACAACAATTTTTGAACTTTATGATCAAACGGCCCCTAATATTTGTTCCACTTTTGGAAGACCACGTTGTCTCCCCATGTCTTGATTTTTCATATTTCACTCAAGGTAGCTAGAGAGAGAAATAGTTGGAACACAAATTTGAATTACACAAAGTGGGACACTGTGTATGCCCAAACTTGAACAAGAAATATTACTTGGACAATAGTTGATCACAACCCAATCCAAATCCGAAGGCACAAAATAGTTTTTAAAATCTTATAATAAAAAGAAAATATTTTTAAGAATAGGAAATCAAAATACACGGGGTTAAATTTATAAATATTTATCTAAACCTAACATGTAAATTAAAAAAAAAAAAAAGTGACGTTTTAGTGTTACCATTTCTAATTTCATAGACCATTTACAATAATGTAATAGCAACAGCTGTATGTGCCGTTGGGTGTTATATATTCTTTAACTTTCCTTAATAAATGTTTTTCATTATATTATATAAGAAATTTAATAAAATTAAGATAATAGAAAAGGTTGATTACTATCTCTAATATGTCTTTAATTTATATTACTTTTTGAAATTTCCAATATGTCCTCACATACAAATAATTTTATCTTCTTCTTTGATAAAAATATAATTTTATCTTAAATATGTATAACTACTAAAATTAAACCAGTAAATTACTAGTTTAAAAAAAAATACATTTTAATAAATTTAAAAACTCTTCTCACCTCTTATTTTTTTTCCTCTCTCGTTCTCCCTCAATATCGCCATATTCAATTTTGTCAAAAAATAAAGACCAATATTGGATTCAAAACTTAAAAAAATAAAAACAAAATTTTTGGTGGAAAGATATAGGAGAAGGAAGATGATAGTTTTGTGTTTAATTGTTATTTGATCTTTATAATTTCCTTTGCTCCGTCGTTTGTGTTTCTTGTGTCATTAAAAAAAAAAAATTGGATACGTTTACTAAATGTGTAAGTAGTGCCGTAGGACCCAATTTTAAAGTTGTTTTTGTTGAAAAAAGTAGTTTGTGGGTAATAGTGCACGGGACCCACTAAAACGCAGACGTGAGACGCTAGTGAGTGTTTCATTGCAATCCAAACACTCACTAAATCATTCACCCACTCAAATGAGTATTATTTAAATCTTCACCTCTTCAAATTCAGCTTCTTAGAGCATCCACATCCGGAAATCTCATCCTATCCTATTTTACTATTCCAAAAAGTTACTTTATCAATTATAATATACCATTCTTCAATACACCCAACATCCCAAAATTCTATTTATTTCCCCAGTTTATTTAAATATTCTTTTTTATTATTTTTTTTTCTATTTCTCTCTCTCTCTCTTTTCCTTTTCGTCTCTCTCCCTCAACCTCTGGGACAAGAACAGATAAGAAAAAAAAAACTAGTCTCTCTGGGTCTAAAACATCACCACCACCGTAGTAAAACCACTGTCACTCACATCCCAGCAAACCCGCCACGCCACTAGCTAGCAACCACCACCACAACCACAATAGCCACCACCACGCCAGTATATGGAAAGGAGATGCTCTTTTTAGGAAACCAAACAGTTCACAAACAACAACAAAACCCAGAACCTTCTCTTATTTTCTTTCATCTTCACACCAAACAAAAACAGAACACAATCCAAGAGTTTCAAACCCAAAAAAAAACAAAAAAACAAAAAAAAAAACCCCACCGATGCTTCGTCGAAAATCACCATCGGAGCCATCGGAGCTCCGATTCAAACCCATCAGAGCCCTCACACCGATCCAAACCCAAACCACTGACCCACTGTCATCAAAACCCACGATCTCCATCGTTGTCAAAACCCACACCTCCAAAAAAACCCATCACTGATGCTCGTCGGAATCACTATCGGAGCAATCGGAGCTCCGATTCAAACCCATCGAAGCCATCAGAGCCCTCACGCCGAGCCCTCAAAGCCATCTGATTCCACCGTTGAGGAAGCCACGGGTTCTTGGTCTGAAGAGAGTAGAGAGCGAAGGAGAAAGAGAGAAGGAAGAGAGAGAAAGAAAGAGAAATAATGAGAAGGAGAGAGAAATTCCCAGGTTAATAAACAGGGGAGGGAGTATTAAAAAATTATTATTTTTTACACCATTAAGCTATAGTATCATCTTACAAATAAGATGGTACTGTAGCAATATCTCAAAAAAATTTGGCATTCCTAAGTTTGGCCTTCCAGTTGCTGAGCATTTGTTGGGCTTGTATGCCAAATGTATCTTACATTTGGCATATGAGAAGCCCACTGCTGATGCTCTTACATTTTACCAATCATGTTATAAACCCAAATCTAATGGTATTTCTTGCTTTCATAAAGTTGTATTATATTCATGGCAACACAACAATATCATGCCATTGCACTAGCACTGATAGAGGCAAAGTCTTCCTGAAATTTTTGGTTACTGCATACAAGATGAGTTACTACTATTCACAAAGTGATTCGTATACATATTCATAACAATTTGATAAAAATTGATTAGAGAGATAAGTGGTTGGGGTTCTGACTGTTGTGCTTTTTTTATTGTTGCACATGAATTTTTTTATGAGATAAATTTACGTTACCACATGATCATAGAACTCATGTAGAATATTTATTTATTTATTTTAAATGTGTGGTGAAAAATAAAATACTGATTATGAATTGTTTTATATGATAAATTTGCTTGAGGAAGACGTTGGTTTGCTGCAGAACTCTTATCTTGATTCTCCTAACTTATCTTCCTTTTTTTTTAAAAAAAATCTTTTGATTTTTTTGAAAAAAACTTGGAATCTCTTGACATCTTCTCTCTTTTTCTTTTTTAATAATTTTTTTAATTTTATCTGTAGGGACTGGGTTTGAGCACTTATTTTATTGGATGAGTGAACTCAGGCCCAACTAGCCCAATACAATGAATTTGTAGAGAATGAGTTTAAGAACTAGGTCTTAGTGAGGGTTACAACAACTAGACATGGTTATGAGTGGATTGAACAACAAAGACGTGGATTAAAGTGTGACATTCTGTCCTCGGCCCTTATCTGAGAAGCTTGTTGTTCTTATTATTTCTTCAGTGCTTAGTTACAAAGGTTTCAAAGATGATATAAATTGCTACCGTATTCTCTATTTCTAATTTTGGATCCCCAGTTCGCAACAGTACCTTTGAAGGCTTTGCTGTCAAATTGGAGTCCATTATCTGAAATGAGGGTATGAGGGACCCCGAATCGTGTAACAATGTTTCTCCAGATGAATTTCTTAGCATCCACATCTCTGATGTTGGCCAATGGCTCAATTTCGACCCATTTGGTGAAATAATCTGTGCCGACCAACAGACATCTCTTATTTCCTACTGCCTTGGGGAAAGGCCTACAATATCCAGGCCCTACTGGGCAAACGGCTATGGACTGGACAAAGGGTTGAGGACCCCTCCTAGTTGATGAATATTTGGGGCAAACTTTTGGCACTGGTTACATTTCTTAACATATTCTAGGGCTTCCTTCTGCATCCCCGACCACCAATATCTCTAGGTAATGGCTCGGTGCAACAGAGATCTTTCTCTTGTGTGACTCCCATAGATCCCTTCATGCAACTCTTCAAGCAGTAATTCTAACGCTTCGGGGTGAATACACAATAAATAATGCTCAGAATAGAAGCACTTATACAATTTGTGGTTCTCGGACAACTAGAACCAACGAGCATTTCTTCGTATTTTCTCAGCCTCTGACTTCTTCTCGGGCAGAATATCATCTTTAAGGAATCTCACTATAGGGTCCATCCAGCTAGGACTCACTCTAGCTTGATGGATATGAGCCATGCCTTTTGTAACCTCATTTGCTCTAACAGATGCTCGACAAGAATAATTCGAGGCAAACCCCCTACCGAGGAGGTAGCAAGCGTGGCCAATGAATCTTCATGGGTGTTTTCGCTTCTGGAGACGTGTGACAAGCTGAAAAGATCGAAGTTTGATTGCAAGCGTTTGACTTGGCTTAAGTACTCTTGCATCCTCGCATCTCTGGCTTCCAACTTTCCTTTTACCTGGCCCACTACCAATCTCGAGTCCGAGAACATCTCTATTGCTTTTCCACACATTTTCTGAACCATGGCCATTCCTTGTAACAGGGCCTTATATTCGGCTTCGTTATTTGTGGCCGAGAACCCAAGTCTCAGGGATTTCTCTACGATAGTCTTCTTAGGAGATTCTAGGACTAGCCCCACTCCGAACCTCCTTTGATTTGCTGCGCCATTAACATACACCTTCCAACATGGGGGTCCTGGCATAGAGATTATGTAACCAGGCATTGAAAAAATAATAAGAACAACAAGCTTCTCAGATAAGGGCCAAGGATAGAATGCCACATTTTAGTCCACGTCCATGTTGTTCAATCCACTTATAACCATGTCTAGTTATTGTAACCCTTACTAAGGCCTAGTTCTTAAACCCATTCTCTACAAATTCATTGTATTGGGCTACTTAGGCCTGAGTTTACTCATCCAATAGAAGAAGTGCTCAAACCCAGTCCCTACAATTGGCACTGTCTGTGGGAAGAACTTGTGTGTTGGTAAGGGCAACAATCAAGCATGGTAGGGTCAGACCCTCATCAAGCAGGCTCCCATCAGCCTAAACCGGCTAGATCCCAACAACAGGGTAACTTTCCCAACCCTGAGTGTGATCGAAATGAAGAGAATGGAAGGTTTCGAGAGGGAAGTGTGCACACCACTCAAACTAGCAGAAGCCACTCTCGTGTGGGCAATCACGTGCTCTAGAGACAAAATGACAACCGGGTCATGCAACCAGAAGAAATTAGGAGTCACGTATCCCAGAGACAGAATGATAAGCAGGCCATGCAGCGAGAGATAGACGACTTGAAGAGAAAGCTGCGCCATGCACAACGAAGGCGGTCTCATTCTAACCTTGACATACCCTTCGGTGATGAAAGCGATGATGACTATAGGCAAAGATCGAGAACTCCTCCAAGCAAAACCTTCTCTCACGAAGAAGAGCACTATTGGAGGCATAAGCGTAAAAGCCCATCTCCTAGGGCTTGGGAAACGATGCCATGAGAAGGGCATTGGATCAACTCTCCAAGTCACCTTTCACATGCCACATAGAAGAGGCTACACTGCCTCGACGATTCCAGCAGCCAACCTTCACCATTTATAACGGCAAAACAGACCCCGTGGAGCATGTGAGCCAGTTTAACCAAAGGATGGTTGTCCATTCTAAAAACGAGGTGTTGATGTGCAAAGTTTTCCCATCTAGCTTGGGACCAGTGGCGATGAGGTGGTTCAACGGCTTAAAGAAGATCTAGAGAAGATCTGGACCAGTGGTGAAGATTTGGAGAAGGTGGTCATTGGTGGTGATCCAGAGAAGTTCTTTCAGGTCAGGGCTCAGTTGCCTCTTCAGGAGAAGGAGGAGTTGATTGAGTTTCTCAAAAGGAATATTGACGTATTTGCATGGGATACCTGTGATGCTCCAGGGATCAATCCAGCCTTCATCTGTCACCATCTCAATGTCAACCCGTCCATCACACCCAAGAAGTAGCCACCCCAGCACCCATCAAGAGAGCATGCTGTTGCGATTAGGGACGAAGTAAAGAAGCTCAAGCGTGCAGGGGCTATCAAAGAGGTTTTTTACCCCGAATGGTTGGCCAACATCGTGGTGGTTAAGAAGAAAAGTGGAAAATGGCGGGTTTGTGTAGACTTCACAGACCTAAATAAGGCCTGCCCAAAAGATCTGTTCCCCATGTCTCGGATTGACCAGTTGGTGGATGTAACTGTGGGCCATCCTCGGATAAGCTTCTTAGATGTCTTTCAAGGCTATCATCAAATACCACTAGCCTTGGAGGATCAGGAGAAGACAGCCTTCGTGACACCTATTGGGAACTACCACTACAAGGTAATGCCGTTCGGTCTGAAGAACGCAGGGTCCACTTATCAAAGGATGATGACGAGGATGTTCGAGCCATAGTTGGGCAAATGCATCGAAATCTATGTTGATGATATGATGGTGAAGAGTAAAGTGGTGTCCAAGCATTTAGGAGACCTCGGCAGCACCTTTGATGTCTTAAGGAAGCACAAGCTGCACCTAAATGCTTCTAAATGTTCATTTGGCGTGGGATCAGGTAAGTTTTTAGGCTACATGGTTACTCATAGGGGAATCGAGGTTAACCCTGACCAGATAAGGCTATTAATGATTTAAAACCACCGCAAAACGCCAAGGAGGTCCAAAAGCTTACTGGAATGATCGCAGCCTTGAATCAATTCATTTCCAGGTCGGCGGATAGATGCAGACCATTCTGTCTCTTGATCAACAAGTGGAAAGGATTTGAGTGGTCCGAGGACTGTATTGTGGCCTTCCAACAACTCAAGGAGTACCTATCTCGGCCATCTATCATGTCCAGTGTTGAAGTCGATAAAGTCCTATACGCATATATTGTTGTGGCCCCTCATGCTGCGAGCTTGGTGCTAATACGGGATGACAATGGCCTTCAAAAGCCAGTCTATTACGTGAGCAAGTCATTACATGAAGCTGAGGTCAGATACTTACCCTCGGAGAAAGCCATACTAGCTGTAGTCCATGCTATGTGAAAGCTTTCCCATTATTTCCAAGCCCACACAGTGGTTGTTCTAACCCAGCTACCTTTAAAGTCTGTACTTCGGACTATTGATTACACTGGAAGGATTGCCATATGGAGCATAATTCTGGGAGCTTTTGACATTAAGTACATGTCTCGAACCTCTATAAAGGGCCAGGTCCTGGCGGACTTGGTGGCCAAATTTGCTGAACCACCAGTAGAAATAGTAGCAAAGGAGTGAAATATGGATGGAAAATCCATTGGGATAATCTCTATACCAAGACCCCCATGTTGGAAGGTGTACATTAATGGCGTAGCAAATCAAAGGGAGTTCGGAATGGGGCTAGTCCTAGTGTCTCCTGAGAAGACTATCATAGAGAGATCCTTAAGATTTGGGTTCTTGGCCACAAATAACGAAGCCAAGTATGAGGCCTTGTTACAAGAAATGACCATGGTGTAGAAAATGGAAGGAAAAGCAGTAGAGATGTTCTCGGACTCGAGATTGGTAGTGGGCTAGGTAAAGGGAGAGTTGGAAGCTAGAGATGCGAGGATACAAGAGTACTTAAGCCAAGTCAAATGCTTGCAATCAGACTTCGATCTTTTCAGCTTGTCACACGTCTCCAGAAGTGGAAACACCCATGCAAATTCATTGGCCACACTTGCTACCTCCTCGGTAGGGCGTCTGCCTCGAATTATTCTTGTCGAGCATCTGGATAGGGCAAATGAGGTTGCAAAAGGCATGGCTCATATCCATCAAACTAGAGTGGATCCTAGCTGGATGGACCATGTAGTGAGATTCCTTAAAGATGATATTCTGCCCGAGGAGAAGTCAGAGGCTGGGAAAATACGAAGAAACGCTTCTTGGTTCTGGTTGTCCGAGGACCACAAATTGTATAAGCGCTCCTATTTTGGGCCATATTTACTGTGTATTCACCCCGAAGCGTCAGAATTACTGCTTGAAGAGTTGCACGAAATGATCTGTGGGAGTCACACAGGAGGAAGATCTTTGTCGCATCGAGCCATTACCTAAGGATATTGGTGGCCGAAGATGCAGAAGGAAGCCCTAGAATATGTTAAGAAATGTGACCAGTGCCAAAGGTTTGCCTCAAATATTCGTCAGCTAGGAAGGGTCCTCAACCCTTTGTCCAGTCCATGGCCGTTTACCCAGTGGGGCCTGGATATTGTAGGCCCTTTCCCCAAGGTAGCAAAAAATAAGAGATATATGTTAGTCAGCATAAAATATTTCACCTAATGGGTCGAAGCTGAGCCATTGGCCAACATCAGAGATGCGGATGCTAAGAAATTCATCTGGAGAAACATTGTTACACAATTCGGGGTCCCTCATACCCTCATTTCAGATAATGGACTCCAACTTGATAGCAAAGCCTTTAGAAGGTACTGTTGCGAACTGGGGATCGAAAATTAGAAATAGAGAATACGGTAGCAATTTATATCATCTTTGAAACCTTTGTAACCAGGCACTGAAGAAATAATAAGAATAACAAGCTTCTAAGATAAGGGTCGAGGATAGAATGTCACACTTTAGTCCATGTCCTTGTTATTCAATCCACTCATAACCATGTTTAGTTGTTGTAACCCTCACTAAGGCCTAGGTCTTAAACCCATTCTCTACAAATTCATTGTATTAGGCTAGTTGAGCCTGAGTTCACTCATCCAATAAAAGAAGTGCTCAAATCCAGTCCCTACATTATCTTTAGTTTGTTTGTTTATTTTGTGGGAAAAGCTTGAAAACATTTGGATTTGTATAATAACTTTATCTATATTAATATTTAAAGGGTTTCTTCTGTTTGGATCGGATTTTTTTTTTCAAAATACCCCTACACCGCTAGGTTTAAGTAGTAACTAAAGTAAAAGAATAGTCTTGTAAAAATAAATGTCTAACTTGCACTAAAATATTGCCTACATAATAGGAACACTCGTCCATTAACCCACTTCTTCAAAACCATTATACGTTTTTTTTTTTTTTTTTTTTTTTTTTTCCTATAAGAAAAATCCTATGTTTCTAATACTTTATTATTATTTATAAAAAAAAAATCCTTAAATTTTCTTGTGATTGAAAAATGTAGTGATTACAAATGATAAAGGAAGCAAATTATTAACTTTTTTCTCAAAAATATAGAAAAGTCTCATGTGAATGCGAGCTTAGAGGCTAGTTATGCTTTATTAAGATTGCTATTTGCTTTAGGATAAAACTTATGATTAGCTTAATCTCGACTCTACCAATGTATCATGCATGATGTATGTATGACCGTCCCCGTAAAAAAAAAACGTGGGGGAAATTTTTTGTGTGCGTGAGTTATATATTTTAATTAAGTTTATCATTTTCTGGTAATTTGTTTAGTTATTGAAAAGAACGTGGGAGAATTTTTTATTTATTTTTTATTTTGAAGTTAAAAGCTTAAAGAGACCAAGTCTAAGATTTTATTATGAGTTGTTTTCTTTTCAGTAATAAAATTTGAGTCTCCCTAGTAAAAAAGAAAATTGTAGTTTGTTGATGATGTACAAAATAGTTAGTGAGTTTATTGTCTGCAAGTGCACGCCAATTAGGAATGTCAATTTTTCCCTGCCCCGCTTAACCCGCCCTTCCCCGCTCCGCCCCGCGCGGGTTTTCCCCGTCCCACAAAGGCAGTGGGGTGGAGATGGGTCAAGATTTTAGCCCCGCACCATGGGACGGGGCGAGGATGGGTTTAGACTTTTTAGACCCACCCCGCCCCGCCCCTCCCCGTCCCTGCCTCGCCCCGCATTACTGTGGGTTATAATTATAAATTTTTCATACCCTAAAACGCTATTATTTAAACAAACATATTAATATTAGCATATTTTATTTTACCTAATGTGATTCTCTGCCTTTATTTTGTTATGTGTTATACTATGAGATTTTTATTTTATTTTTTATTTTATTTTATGATTGTCTTGTTAAACACTTGGATATATTATTCAATTTTTTCTAAAAATTGATTTGATTTGATGGGATAAATTTAGTTGTAATTTCAAGTATATTTTTATTAATGAAATAGGTTTCATTAAAAAAATTGTACTAGTCGTAGGGCAAATTAACAAAAAGTAGAGTTTTACGAGGTGGGGCGGGGCTTCGCGAGGCCCTAAGGGGTGGGGATGGGGTGAGAAAGTATTCCTCATCATGTGGGTCGGGGCGGAGATGGGGCAAGACAAAACCATGCAAGGCGGGGACGAAGACCCCATCCTTTGGCCCTGCCTCGCTCCATTGCCATCCCTAATGCCAATTAGGGTACCTAAAGAACAAAAAGGGTGAAGAACCTACAAATTAAGAGCACTGGTGGGGTGCCGGCTAAAGATCTTTCGAAAGTTAAGTCAGTAATAGAAGAATCTCCAATAACTCAAAAGTGTAAGAGCTAGGAAATTGCACATACCTTGGCGAAGAGGAGACTTGGTGCTTATATAGTGGTGTAGGGCTAACCAAGATCCCATGAGTGTAGGATCTTTCCTTGTAGGGAAGATATGGAGTTAATATTCTGAGATCTTAGGGTATTAGTTCCCATACTGGGAGGATAAGAATATGTAGAAATATTTTTAGACATGACGTGCAAGTTTATTCCATATAGGGATGCATGAGTGGAGAACATGCAAATCGTGTGAGACTAAGTGTAATTTATCATTGGTATTGGGTAACCCGACTGGTACTTTCTTACTTGACGGTGAATGTGAGAGGAGAGCATGGTTGATGTCACATCGTAATTAAACTTGAAGGAGACCTCCAACCTAAAGGGTAAAAGGTGACTGAAGGGCATTTCCACTGGAAGGGGACCTAGTGCCCGAAAGGTAAAGGGAGACCGAAAGATAATCCAAACCTGAAGGGTAAAAGAGTTAGAAAATTTCTTAGTCAAAATATTCCTTATTATATGTGATAAATTTTTTAAAAAGAAAATTGTTATTGCCAACCTGCTCAATCCATTCAATCTGCCTAATCCGCCTGATCCACCGAGTCGAAACCATCAAGATTTTCAATCAACCTGCCAATTTAGAGATTAGTGGGTCAGGGCAAGTTGAAATTTTTCCAACCCGCAATTAGCTGTTTGGTTAAAAATATTGGCCTTCAACAGTCCAACCTGACCCATACACACCCCTAAATGTAACAACAAATAACATATTTTGAAAAAATATTTTACATTAGAGCATTCATATTGAGGGTGCTAAAAATTTTAGTATTTAACAACCAAAAAACTACTTTATTAATTTTAGAATACTACTTCACAATTCACCTTACATCCGATCTTTCTTTTTTTCTTGTTCTTTTTTTCCATTCAACCCATTAAGATAATATGAACAACCATTAATATAGCTTAAGTGATGAAACAACTAGCCACAAAAACCCATAGCAACTAACAAATGCCATCACCAGCCACAAAAACAACTACCACCCACTCCCACAACCCACCACCATAGCCACCCACAAAATCTAGCAACCATCCAACACTAAAATCGCATAGCAACCACCGATCTCCATTCTCCACTCACGATTGCCATCACAAAAATTTCAAAACTCATGCACAAAATATCACAACCCACCCACAACTGCCACCACAAAAAAAAGAGAGAGAGAGAGAGAGAGAGAGAGAGAGAGATTTGAAAAAAGAAAAAGAAAAATAAGTAGCATCTCGAATGTAGCTGTTCATTATAGCAACAAGTTGGTAAATCTCTTTAGGTTTAGCATCCTGAATGTAGCATAGTTTTTGATGTTTAGGGTGCTGAAATTGCATTTTGTTGTTTAGGGTACTAAAATCCTTTTCATTCATTCATTTTTTTTTCCCTTGAAGTAGACTTCTAGTTAGAATATATTATGACCTTTCTCTCAAGGTCCATGAGCCTCACATCAACTTAGCCTTTACATATAACATGGAGGCCCAAGACTAGAGAGGTTCAGTGACTTTGAAGGACTTTTGGATGCATGTCCATAGCATATATGTTACTTTAGGTCCAAGACTTTCTTTTTCATAAAGGTCTTGAACCTTTTAAGTCCATAGCCTATGAACCTTTGAAGTTAAGATATACCTTTGGTCTTTGGGATAAGTCTCATATGTGAGACACTTCTTTTCTTTTCATCCCAAAGTTTTAGGGATGCCATAATTTTAGGCCATCCTTCCAATTTTAATCTTTATTTGTCTTTTAGAATTATGTGATCATAAGATATATAGTTGAACAAACAAGAGATATAAAAATTGTACGCTCTTTTGATAGGATCTAGGATCTCTTTATATGTGGGTAAGTTATTTAAAGTTAAAGGGACAAATCAATAGGTCACTCACAACTTGATGGGCCATGCTCCAACCTAAGGCCTAAATTGACCCCATATGGATTGGTGGGCAAACCTTTAATGTACTCAAAGCCCATCATAGGCAATGGTATAGATTGTGAGTTAGTGGGATGAACTTCGAAAAGTCTTGGCCTAAATGGAGCCTCCACTTTCCCACTCACCTTCAACCATGGTAAAAAGGAACAATGAACCAAGTTATAGTATGTGAAAAACCATATTAGAAAAACTTTTGTTAGATTTAGGAAATGGAACACATTGGACTCAAACTTTTCTATTCCTAGTGGAGTCACTGTTGTGGGCGCAAGTGCCCATGACGGTTCTTATTCTATTGGGAATTATGCCTCAGTCGAGTGGACCAGGTGGAGGGTGAAATATGCAGTCACCACCTAGATTAGATCTAGGAATCATATGCATAGCAGCCTTATATAAATGATTGATTTTACTAGCGCATTTTCAAATACAAGTTTATGTATAAGCACATGTTTATGTTTATCTTTAAAAATTATTTGTTAGATTCATTCAAATTAACAAATAATTTAATGCAATTTGATAGTTTTATAGTTTGGTGTTACCTATAAAATCTTAAATTTTCTTAAGACTTTAAGTTGAATAATCGTTTGTTCTAACATATGCATTAGTTTATAAATGTAATGGTTGCTGAAATTTTTTTTTTTTTATTTAGAAAAAAAGATGAATTTAGTAAGTGTTTACATTAAGGACAATAATGTATGGAACATTGTTTAAAAAATAAAAAGGATTGAAAACTAAAATTGTTTATATTCTTCCAAATCAATCTATAAAATTAACACTGAGGCCAATAATGAAGTATTTTGATATGTGTAGCAAACACAAATGAATGATAATCCAAAAACCAAATCCTCATATAGCAAGACCTATGATTATCATCCTGTAGAAATGGTGCTATAGTCAAATTCAATATTTAAAATAATATAGCTTCTTTGGGATGAAAAAAGGAGCTTTTTTTAAAAAAAAAAAAAAGTTAGTTTTTATTTATTTATTTATTTAAAAAACTTTGAATTCCAGTATTATTGAAACATTATTTACATAGACCCCTAATTGTTTTTGTTTTGTTTGAAACATGACTACCCTAATTCAGCTCCTACAACAAAGGCCCTTTTAAATGATTTTCCTTTTAAAGAAATGTGGGTTTTTTTTTTTAATAAATTATGGAAGAATATATAAGAAACCTTCTTAAGCTTGATCAATAAAATCTTCAAAACTTGAAATTCTTATTCAACATCTTCACCAGTACAATATTTCTTTAAGACTTCAAATGCTGTTGATTTTTTTTACTCAAAAAAGTTATATGTGTGTGTGTAATTTTAATTGTTTTTAATTATACTATGCATATGTACGGGGTTATACACTAGTGTAAATGATGTGGCAAAGTGAAGTATAATTTCCAGTTAGACAAAGTACAAAATAGATTTATTGAAGGTAGAATACACGTTAAAAGAAATTATTTGGTACACAACATAAAACTATCAACTGACATTTAATTATTTCATAATTTTAAAGAATTTAACAAACATTTTTAAACATAAACATAAATATCTACATATACGTAAACTTTTATTTTACATGATACAATACCAGCAAATAAAATTTAAATTAGCAATATGATTCACATTTTGGTAACTATGGTTGTAATATTATTTTTTTTGGGTGAATAACTATAGTTGTACTTGTTGTATCTTAAGTTCCCAATAAATCATATTACTATATTAATTAATGAACTATAAATTTGAATTTGATTATCTTTAAAAAGTAATTTTATCTATAGTCAGCTTTTATTTTATTATTATTATTTATTTTTAACTAGTCGATAAAAATTTAACATAATATAATTTTTTTTTTTTTTACCTTTTTCCATTTTTACTTTTTTAATATTCCTTTCTCACACTAAAATTTGTATTACTATTTACTTGGTGAAACAAGCTTGTTTATTACTTAGTGAAATGGTTGGAAAAAAAAATTTTAATTTAAGATATTTTCTTAACTTACCATGCAATACTAATTTCAGTAGCACCATGTCTACAGATGATAATTATATGCCAATTAAACTATTTTTGGAATTAGCTTTGGGTTATAATCGTTTTTGTAACTGCTATATGAATGAATGTAGAAAAATTATTTAATTTCTTTCATATGTTAAAATGCAAGTTTATGTATAAGTACATGTTTATGTTTATTTTAAAAAATTATTTGTTAGATTCATTCAGATTAACAAATAATTAAATGCAATTTAATAGTTTTATAGTTTGGTGTTACCTATAAAATCTTACATTTCTTTAGAGTTTAAGTTGAATAATTGTTTGTTCTAACATTTGCATTAGTTTATAAATGTAATGGTTGCTGATTTTTTTTTTTTTTTAAATTTAGAAAAAAGATGAATTTAGTAAGTGTTTAGATTAAGGACTATAATGTATGGAACATTGTTTAAAAAATAAAAAAGGATTGAAAAATAAAATTGTTTAAATTCTTCTAAATCAATCTGTAATATTAATGCTGAGACCAATAATGAAGTATTTTGATATGTGTAGCAAACACAAATGAAACATTATTTACGTAGGAAACCAATTGGTGTCCAATAATTTGAAAGCCATACCCTAATTCAACTCCTACAATGTATTCCCTTTAAATGATTTTCCTTTTAAAAAAGTGTGAGTTTATTAATTATGGAAGAATATATAAGAAACCTTATTAAGCTTGATCAATAAAATTTTCAAAACTTGAAGCTTATATTCAACATCTTGACCAGTACAATATTTCTTTAAGGCTTCACAAGTTGTTGATTTTTTTAACCCAAAAAAGAAAAAAAAAAATATATATATATATATATATATCTCTATGTGTGTAATTGTAATTGTTTTTAATTGTATCGTACATATGCATGAGGTTATACACTAGAGTAAGTGATGTGGTAAAGTAAAATATAATTTCCAATTGGACAAAGCTCAAAATAGATTTATTGAAGGTAGAATACATGTTAAAAGAAATTATTTGGTACACAACATAAAACTATCAACTTACATTTAATTATTTCATAATTTTAAAGAATCTAACAAACATTTGTAAACATAAACATGAATATCTACAAATACATAAACTTGTATTTTACATGATAAAATACCAGCAAATAAAATTTTAATTAGCAATATGATTCACATTTTGGTAACTATGGTTGTACTAATTTTTTTTTGGGATGAATAACTATAGTTGTACTTGCTGTATCTTAAGTTCCCTAATCAAGCATATTACTGTATTAATTAATGATATGTTGGAATTTGATTATCTTTAAAAAGTACTTTTATCTATAGTCATTTTTTTTTTCTTTCTATTTTATCTTTTTGCTTTGATATGAAATTGGATAATTATAATAATTATTAATTGGCCATTTTTTACGGGTATTTTTATATTGAATTTTATATTCAAGAATTAGACATTTAATATGATATATGTATGTAGATTTTTTTAGAGAAGTTTTGACATATTAAATTATATATATACTCTTTAAAGAAATATGATATATCAAGTATATTGAATATCAAATTTTTTGTTTGACATAAAAAATGTTACTAATCAAGTTAAATAGAACCTACCAAAAAATTGAAGATTTAAACCTAAATTTCTTAATTAAATTTAATCACATGGTTATATTGACAAAAAAAAAAAAACCATATTACCGTTGGATTTAATTATCTATAAAACATATATAAACATAAAAATTCAACTTAGGAATCTTTTCAATAAAAAAAAAAAAAAAAAAAACCAACTTAGGAAACTATCTTTCTTTTTAAAAGGGACTTCCTGTGGGGGGATTCGAAGGCTCATTTGGTGGGGTGGGATAAGGTGTGTGCTCCAAAGGCGAATGGTGGATTGGGAGTAAGGAAAATTACGACTTTCAATAAAGCCTTATTAGGAAAATGGTTATGGCGGTTTGGAGTGGAGGAGACTCGTCTTTGGAGGAGGGTTGTAGCTCTGAAGTTTGGGGAAGGGTGGGGGGGTTGGTCTTCCAAGTTGGGTAGGGGTGCCCACGGGTGTGGTTTATGGAGAAGCATCCGAAAAAGGTTGGAAGGTGTTTTGTAAATGCATTCACTTTGAGGTAGGGATGGGAGATAGAGTGAAATTCTGGACGGATCGGTGGTGTGGGGAGTTACCACTCCATCTATCCTTCCCGATGGTGTATGGGATTGCTTATAATAGAGAGGCATCTGTGGCCTCGTCTCTTGAAAGGTTGGGGACTGGGGCTCAGAGAAGCTGGAATGTTCGTTTACTCAGGGAACCAAATGATTGGGAGTCGGGAGAGGTGGAGGATTTCCTCCATACCTTAGGCTCAAATTTACCTCGATCTGAGCACGGAGACCGTATGAGGTGGAAGTTGTCAAAGAAGGGGAATTTTAACACTCGCTCTTTCTATAATAAGCTTCGTTGTCCCTCATCTATTATCTTTCCTTGGAAAGGTGTTTGGAAGGTTAAGGCTCCTCCGCGTCTCTTTCTTTGTTTGGAGTGTTGCTTGGGAGAAGATTCTTACTGGGGATAATCTGCAGGGTAGAGGCTTTGATTTTGTTGACTGGTGCATTATGTGTCATTGTAGTGGGGAGACGGTAAATCATTTACTACTCCATTGCGACAAAGCTTATCAGCTGTGGAGCTGGGTTTTCAGATCTTTTGGGATCAATTGGGTATTGCCAAGTTCGGTTGCGGATACGCTTTTTGGTTGATGGAACTGGCTGGGAAAGCACTCTTCTAGTATTTGGAATTTAGTTCCTCTGTGCCTAATGTGGTGTATTTGGAGGGAGCGAAACTGGCGCACTTTTGAGGACTTGGACAAATCTGATGACCAGTTGCTCGCTTTTTTTAGTGGCTCCCTTTTTGATTGGTCTAGGGCCTGGGGACTCACCTCTAGTGATTCTCTCCCTATGTTCCTTAATTCCCTTCTTTGTACTTAGTTTTTTGTTGTTTGTTGTTTGTTTTGCTGTTTTTTCTTGTTTGTTTCCTTCTCTGTACTCTTTGTTCTGCCTTATGTTGTTTGCATGAGGTAGCTTCTTGAATATACTTCTCTCTTACTTATCAAAAAAAAATGTTATGAAAGTTTTGCTACCCAATTCATATCATGGTAGTACAGTTGTGAATTTGTGTAAAGTGTTGAAAATTTGTTGAAAATGCTTTTCTTGTAAGTGTATGGTTTCAGATTTTTGAATACCAACTTTGTTGATGCTATGTGATACTTATGAGCTATAAAGAAACAGTTCTCTGTAGGAAAAGGCTTGTGTTCAAAGGGTTGACTAATTGTCTTTCTCCAATAAGTTGGAAGAGCTTCCAAAGGGTTGTACAAGTTGTGGAAATTAATGCTCTCTTGTTCATGTCCTTATTGATACATTCATAAAATTTAAAGTCATGTCAGTTTGCAAGTGGTTCTCGTGTGTTCAATATTGTGGTGATTCAGGAATTATGTTTACGTACAAAAAAAGAGAATTATGCTATCACATTAAGTTTGCTCCTGGTTACAAAATGATAATTCTGATGCCATTCTATGAGTGGTCATGGAGGCACTAAAATTTTTGACATTTTAAATGGCTTCCCTCAATTTCTTTTCTATATTTTCATCCTGTGCAGTTTTGGAGGGTCCAAGAAATGTTACACCAACTGTGTTGAAATCTTCAACTGGTTTAGAAGGTGTGTGTTGTCTTCTCTGGCCGGCCATGCTGTGTTGAAGTTATCAATGTTTTTAAAGCTCTTTGCTCCTGTGAAGTGCATAATTCTCATAATTTTACATGTATTCTTCCTCAAATGTGTCTCGATATTCTTTCCTTCCATTTTCTTTTCCAGTGACTAAACTTTTGCCAAAGAAGTGGGGCGTTTCAGGAAGCTCCAGTGCTGTTCTGATTGCTTTTCTTGGTGGGGTATCTTTTCTTCTTTCTAAAGGGATTGATGTCAGGCCTAACCTTGCAGCAATATTGGGGCTAGCATTCATGGACTCTGTCTTCCTTGGTGGCTGCTGTTTAGCTCAAATATCAAGTTATTGGCCTCCAAATAGGCGCTGGATCTTGGTTCATGAAGCAGGGCATCTCCTGACGGGTAAATCCTAGTCTTATCTTATAGTTGGTGCTTCAAAGTTGATATTAATTATTTTTTCTTTTAGCAATACCAAATTACTTAAGCTTTAGACCGCGCATGTCTTATGAACAATTGAGCATTGCTTCATGTTCGATCTCACAAGGATTGTCTGGATAAAATTGCAGCTTACCTTATGGGTTGCCCGATTCGTGGGGTGATTCTAGACCCAATTGTTGCAATGCAAATGGGCATTCAAGGGCAGGTAATTTGTTCTCTTTTGTGCTTGATACTTTTTTTGGCGAACTGGGGGGAAGAGGGGGATCACAGGGTAAGCTTTGAATATATGTTAATAAACAATTGAATATATGTCTATACATTACGGTTGTGGGTAATATCATGCAACTGGTGCAGTTTTACTTTAATAATTATGTTATGAACAATTAGATTTAATGGGATTTGTTAATTGTGTTTAGCTTCTTGTTTCTTCTATTGAGATCATAATATCTTATTCTTTTTCATTTTGTTGTGTATGTGTTTGTGTGTAATTAGTGCATATATTTCTCATGTATAGTGTATATTCTAATGAATTCTTTAATTTAATAATTTGTGGCCTTGTGTCGGCATAAATTTAGCCATTTAGCATTCTTACTATGGCAAGGAGGGCTCATATGAAGTATGATTTTATAGGCGGGAACTCAGTTTTGGGATGAGAAAATGGCCAATGATCTTGCTAATGGACGACTTGATGGCATTGCTTTTGACAGGTTGGTATGAAATGAAGGGCGGGAAAGGTTGCTTGATTAATTGAATCAAGGCTTTGTTTCAGTGTAAAATGAATAGAACTGCTTGTTTTCTGGTATTTGGTTATGTTATTGAAAATGCTCTATAAACATTTCTAGCATTTGGCTTGTACATAAAATCACAACTTTTTTTTTTTTTTTTTAACAGAACAATTAAAACATTTCACCACCTAAAAATATTAATACAGAACAACTAAAATTGACGGACAAAATTATTTTTTTACAAGACATACACATTGACCATGTCTAATAAGTAATAACAAATGCATTAGCCGTAAAACATTGACATTATCCAATAACACTTAAAATGGGGTTGATTTTAATGAAAATGACACTAGTAAGCAGAATCAAATTAGGAGCGAAAAAAAGCTAAAACCATTAATAAAAACTATCAACTAATATATATATATGTGTGTGTGTGTGTGTATAAAAATTCTGTTTTTTTGGTCTCTTTTGTTTATTTATTTATTTTTAGTTTGGTCGTAATGGTTATGGAGTTTGTTGAAAAATTAGTGCAAAATGAATTTTTTTCGTATGTTTTATGAAAATTTTGGTACTAATTTAAGAAGATGGTAGTGAAATTATGAATTTGTTGAATATATTGTGAAAACCTTGGTTTGGTAGTCATTTGATAACATGGTTGAAAAGTTATGAATTTGTGTTGGGTTTCAGTTAGCATAACTGGCTGAGTTTTTTGTCATCGAATAAAGAGCTGGGGTCAAATACTGCTTACACAAAAAAATAAATCAGTTGGTGTCTAGGGCCCTTGGCATGATTGTAAATAGCAATCATCATTGAGTGGACGCCATAGGCTTCAAAGGCTATTGTACTTATATAAGAGGAAAAGAAGCAAAGTTATGAATTTGTGTAAATATGACATGAAATTGTGTTACTCATTTGAAAAGATGGTAGCTAAGTTGTGAATATGTTTAATATATCGTGAAAATTTTTGGTACCCATTTGATAACATGGTATACTAGTTTTGAATTTGTGTAAATATGGCATGAAAGTTTGGTACTGATTTGATAACATGGTAGTACAGTTATGGATGTGTGTATTATGCTATGAAATTTTGGTACCCTTTTCATAACAAGGTAGCGAAGTTGTGACTTTGTTTATTATGTTCTGAACATTTTGGTACCCATTTGCTAACACGGTAGAAAAGTTTTGAAAGTGGGTGAATATGGCTTGAAAGTTTTGGTATTGATTTGATAACATGAGTACAGTTGCAAATTTGTGTAACATGCTGTAAAATTTTGGCAATCTGTCCATAACATGGTAGCAAAGTTGTTAGTTTGTCTAGTATGTTATGAAAGTTTTGCTACCCAATTCATATCATGATAGTACAGTTGTGAATTTGTGTAAAGTGTTGAAAATTTGTTGAAAATGCTTTTCTTGTAAGTGTTTATGGTTTCAGATTTTTGAATACCAACTTTGTTGATGCTATGTGATACTTATGAGCTATAAGGAAACAGTTCTCTGTAGGAAAAGGCTAGTGTTCAAAGGGTTGGCTAATTGTCTTTCTCCAATATGTTGGAAGAGCTTCCAAAGGGTTGTACAAGTTGTGGAAATTAATGCTCTCTTGTTCATGTCCTTATTGATACGTTCATAAAATTTAAAGTCATGTCAGTTTGCAAGTGGTTCTCGTGTGTTCAATTGTGTGGTGATTCAGGAATTATGTTTACGTACAAAAAAGAGGATTATGCTATCACATTAAGTTTGCTCCTGGTTACAAAGTGATAATTCTGATGCCATTCTATGAGTGGTCATGGAGGCACTAAAAGTTTTGATATTTTAAATGGCTTACCTCAATTTCTTTTCTATATTTTCATCCTGTGCAGTTTTGTAGGGTCCAAGAAATGTTACACCGGCTGTGTTGAAATCTTCAACTGGTTTAGAAGGTGTGTGTTGTCTTCTCTGGCCGGCCATGCTGTGTTGAAGTTATCAATGTCTTCTCATAATTTTACATGTAGTCTTCCTCAAATGTGTCTTGATATTCTTTCCTCCCATTTTCTTTTCCAGTGACTAAACTTTTGCCAAAGAAGTTGGGTGTTTCAGTAGGCTCCAGTGCTGTTCTGATTGCTTTTCTTGGTGGGGTATCTTTTCTTCTTTCTAAAGGGATTGATGTCAGGCCTAACCTTGCAGCAATATTGGGGCTAGCAGTCATGGACTCTGTCTTCCTTGGTGGCTGCTGTTTAGCTCAAATATCAAGTTATTGGCCTCCAAATAGGCGCTGGATCTTGGTTCATGAAGCAGGGCATCTCCTGACGGGTAAATCCTAGTCTTATCTTATAGTTGGTTCTTCAAAGTTGATATTAATTATTTTTTCTTTTAGCAATACCAAATTACTTAAGCTTTAGACTGCGCATGTCTTATGAACAATTGAGCATTGCTTCATGTTCGATCTCACAAGGATTGTCTGGATAAAATTGCAGCTTACCTTATGGGTTGCCCGATTTGTGGGGTGATTCTAGACCCAATTGTTGCAATGCAAATGGGCATTCAAGGGCAGGTAATTTGTTCTCTTTTGTGCTTGATACTTTTTTTGGCGTACTGGGGGGAAGGGGGGGATTACAGGGTAAGCGATTTAATATATGTCAATAAGCAATTGGATATATGTCAATACATTATGGTTGTGGGTAATACCGTGCAACTGGTGCTGTTTTACTTTGATAATTATGTTATGAACAATTAGATTTAATGGGATTTGTTAATTGTGTTTAGCTTCTTGTTTCTTCTGTTGAGATCATAATATCTTATTCTTTTTCATTTTGTTGTGTATGTGTTTGTGTGTAATTAGTGCATATATTTCTCATGTATAGTGTATATTCTAATGAATTCTTTAATTTAATAATTTGTGGCCTTGTGTTGGCATAAATTTAGCCATTTAGCATTCTTACTATGGCAAGGAGGGCTCATATGAAGTATGATTTTATAGGCGGGAACTCAGTTTTGGGATGAGAAAATGGCCAATGATCTTGCTAATGGACGACTTGATGGCACTGCTTTTGACAGGTTGGTATGAAATGAAGGGCGGGAAAGGTTGCTTGAGTAATTGAATCAAGGCTTTGTTTCAGTGTAAAATGAATAGAACTGCTTGTTTTCTGGTATTTGGTTATGTTATTGAAAATGCTCTATAAACATTTCTAGCATTTGGCTTGTACATAAAATCACTATACTTTTTTTTTTTTAGCAGAACAATTAAAACATTTCACCGCCTAAAAATATTAATACAGAACAACTAAAATTGACGGACAAAATAATTTTTTTGCAAGACATACACATTGACCATATCTAATAATTAATAACAAATACATTAGCCATAAAACATTGACATTATCCAATAACACTTAAAATGGGGTTGATGTTAATGAAAATGACACTAGTAAGCAGAATCAAAATAGGAGTGAAAAAAAGCTAAAACAATTAATAAAAACTATCAACTAATATATATATATATATATATAAAACTACTATTGACTTCTTAAATTTTTTATGAGGGTGTAAAGGAAAAATTAGACCGACACTTGCACCAGGGCAACTTTACGAGCAGCATTGATCTTGGTGTCAATGCGATGAGAGGCATTGGTGGCTTTCTTGGCTGTCTTGGTGGTGGCACCATTGGGGGTTTTCTTGTGGTTCGCTACTGGCTCCCTCTTCTCTTGAGATTGAAAATGTTTTGCTAAAATGTTCTTCATTTCTAAAGGATGTAAAACGTTTTCAACCTCATATAGGGGGTTTTTTTTAATGATCAATGGAAAATGATTTTGGTTTGACTAAGTTTTTCAGCGACCCCAAATGGCGGAAAATGTTGGACAATGATTTAGGCTGATAAAAATGGGACCTAAGCATTTAGCTACATAAAGTTGAATGAAAAGAACTTATAATAGGGTATTTTTACCCAGTACTGGCTATCTTAACTGTATTGGCAGAATCTATTTTCCCTAATCAAGCTGGTTTAAATATACTTTTAAATTGATTTTACTTTTAGCTTCTGTGTGAACATTGCTTATCTTAAAAAAAAGCTTCTGTGCGAACATTGAAACTGGCTTCATACTTTCATTTTTAATTATTAAAGCATCTTCCAGGAAGCATGAAATACTTTTAATGATGTGCTAAACTTTTATACTTGTAGATGAATATGATAATCCCAAACTTTCCTTCTAAGTCTTTCCACTCTTTAGAAGTTATTCAATCACACAGATATAATTATCCAGCACCCTATTTGCACTCCAAACTTTAATACCTGCATAGTGATGGGTACTAGAAATGGATGCAACTTAGCATGTCATTAAGCAACATTAATGCAACTGAAATCGTTGCTTTGTTTCCTCATTTCAATTGATTACTGATTTCTGGGATGATACAATGGTTAGGTACTGCATGGTTCTTTTTGCAGGCATTGCTGCTGAGGCACTTGTTTACGGTGAGGCAGAGGGTGGAGAGAATGATGAAAATCTCTTTATGAGTATCTGTATTCTGCTGCAACCACCATTATCTGTAGCTGAGGTATCTCTCTAAACTTTTACTTGGTTGGATGATCTGCCATTGATATCATACTCATTTTTGTCCACCAATCCATATGGGGTCAATTTAGGCCTTGGGTTGGAGCATGGCCCATCAAGTTGTGAGTGACCAACTGATTTGTCCCTTTAGCTTTAAGTAACTTACCCACATATAAAGAGATCCTAGATCCTATCTAAAGAGTGAATAGTTTTTATATCTCTTGTTTGTTCAATTTTTATATCTTGTCTCCTATAAACTCATTTCCCAGCTTCATATTTAGCATCATTTGTGGCATAATTATTTATCAAACATTAGCTCTTCTAACTACAATTACAATTTATTGGGAAACTTAATATGTCCATCTTAAGATATTTGGAATTATATGTCAAAGTAGCAAGACATCAGTGCCATTCGTGCACAACATATTATATTCATCATTCCATAAAATAACATGAGTGACTCCAATATAATTTGAAACCGGATCCATTTGTAATGGTTATTGTTTGGTAATTTTGAGTTGGGGGAGACATTGAGCAAACATTGGCAGGCGCAACAGTTAGACCCAAATCAAAATCATGTTAGGACTCATTAATAGCTGACCAGGTGATTCCACATGTCAACCTCACAGCTAATGTATATTAGGCAAACTTGAGAAAATACAGATAAATTTTTGGACTAAGTTATACATTGAAGTCAAGGTCTTCCCTGAGAAAATAGCATCTTTTGGAGCCTAATCTTCATGCTCATTCATTCAACCTACCCCCTAGCCCTCACCTGCTGATTAACTCATTGATAAAAATTGTTTTTATGGCCTTAAATATCTCTATTATTGTGATGATGAACATTGTTGGAGGTAATCGAGTCTAGAATTCAACGTTTTAAGGGAGAATCATACGGATCCACTGCATCTTCATATTTTTCTTACAAAACTATGTTATTGTTGAATGTTTGAAATTGTCTCAAATTTCTAATTAGATTTGATTTGGGTTTCCTTGGCATGGAAGACAAGGATTCTCCTTGATATAGAAGTAAACATGTTCTCTTGTTGAAGAAGTAATTAGGTATTCCTTGTCCCTCAAAAAATAGGATTGAAGCTTTATAAATAGATATTGTTGCAAAGGGTTTGGAGGCTTTTCATGCGTCCCTAGAAGCCACTGCAGTTAGACCCATATGTCTCACACGCTAGTAGCATCAATATTTTGCATTCACACATCCCACGTGTTGACCTGTGTACAACAATCCTATTTTTGACACATCACATTTTCATTGTGCCAAGCCAACCCTAGTAATTTCGGAATGCAACATCAGAGTGTGCCACTACAATAGACCCTACCACATTAGTACTATGTCACTTGCCATGGTAGCACTTACTACCACATTAAGCGCCATGCCAATAGTTTTTGCCATGTCAACATCACAACAAGAAGTCCCACGTCATCTCGACGCTTGCAATATCTAGTATTTGACCAAATCAAGCTTTGATCTAACTTGATTTGCAAGCAAAAAAAAAGGAAAAAAAAAAAAAACACTAACCTTCTTGTTCATGACCAAGTCGAATGATGTCACACAAACACTATTTTTCTTTTGGCAGGCCACTTTTCCATTCTGCTTTCTTGCGTAAATACTAATTTCCAAAACTTCGCTAGTATCATTCCTATTTTATCGGATGTCCCCGAAGGAAAATGTAAAAGAGATGATACATCAAAGGTTGTTCAGTTGGAACTTGGAAGTAATAAATTGGCATTGAATAATTTCAGAGGTAGGGGAAACAATTTTCCAACCTTATGTAATCCATATGTCCATAACCCGAAATGGCTGGTGAGAGGAAAGGTTCTTTTATTTTTTAGGGTACTCCTGGGAAGAGATCTAGTGGAGATGGGGTGGGGCCTGTAGACATTTTTAATTATTAAAGCATCTTCCAGAAAGCATGAAATACTTTTAATGATGTGCTAAACTTATACTTATACTTGTACATGAATATGATAATCCCAAACTTTCCTTCTAAGCCTTTCCACTCTTTGAATTTATTCAATCACACAGATATAATTATCCAGCACCCTATTTTCACTCCAAACTTTGATACCTACATAGTGATGGGTACTAGAAATGGATGCAACTTAGCATGTCATTAAGCAACATCAATGCAACTGAAATTGTTGCTTTGTTTCCTCATTTCAAGTGATTACTGATTTTTGGGATGATACAATGGTTAGGTACTGCATGGTGCTTTTTGCAGGCATTGCTGCTGAAGCACTTGTTTACGGTGAGGCAGAGGGTGGAGAGAATGATGAAAATCTCTTTATGGGTATCTGTATTCTGCTGCAACCGCCATTATCTGTAGCTGAGGTATCTCTCTAAACTTTTACTTGGTTGGATGATCTGCCATTGATATCATACTCATTTTTGTCCTCTGACAATCATTACCTTGATTAGATGTCAAACCAAGCAAGATGGTCAGTTCTTCAATCTTACAATCTGCTCAAGTGGCATAAACATGCACACCGAGCTGCAGTTAAAGCTTTGGAAAATGGTGGTAGCCTTAGTGTTGTGATTAGGAGCATTGAGGAAGCCATGTCTTCAAGTAAATGAATTGCTGAAGCTTATATATAATGACCCTTTTCTATCCCATAGGTTCATAAGGTAAATTTTGAAGCCTTTTTTTGGGTTTGTCATTTATATTGCTGGTGCTGATTCTTCAAACAACTCAAGTATGTGTAATTTATCTGCTTTAACTTGGTGGGACAGGTGTTAGTGATCTGAAGTATTACTGGGTTTGACATAGGCCTCATTTTATTGGTCTGTCTGCTCTCATCACTTCACCACCTGGAGTAACACCTTAACTAAAGTTCATGCACACATCTTTTATCAAGTGGCTAGATCTGTTGAAGATGAAGTGCCCTTGGTTATGCCTTTGTTGGTACAATGTATTACTACGAATGGAAGGTCTATGCTGGAGAAAGAAAGAAATGCAATTTGCCATGAGCTTGGTACCTGTGTTGGGAGGAATAGAGACAAATTTGTCCTCTTTGAACCATCAATTGTGATAAGCCTTGCAATGTTGTTTTGGTTGTGTATTGGCTTTCTTGTTAGTCTGATTATGCTGTAGATATAAATTATAGTTGCTGACAAGAACATAGGATCTTCCTGAATGTGCTCAGGAATATGGTTGCTAACAAGTATACAGGAAGTAAATTGTGTCTTGATTGTCAAACATTAATAGGCTTTTGACTTAAGCTATGATTCATGTAATATGCATTGTGTACATTTTTAATTAACTTGAACTTTCAGGTCTGATTTCTACAGATTGTGATATTAAATCATTAGCAAAACGGTCTTGTATTTACCCTGATCCTGAAAGCATTTTGCTCTTGAAACATATACAATGATTTATGTTTTGATCTTGGAATTTTTGGTAGCAAGGGGTAGATGATGATAAATTTTGAGCTCTACACAAGCTCAAAATGTGATTCTTGTACACAATCATTATTCAGTTAGGCCATTTAATGGTCAATAATACAAGCCGAAACATGAAGTCCAATAAATGAAATATGGACATATGGATTACACAACGTCAGAAAATTGTTCCTCCTACGTTTAAAATGGTTAAATCCCAATTTAATCACAAACCTCGTCTGAAATGTTATTTGTCCTGTTTTACCAAAATCGATTCACAAAACAAGGTCAAAAATGGTCAACCAAAGCCGTAAATGAACCCTCTTGGGGCTTTTAGAGAATGCGAATGGAAATGATTGAGATTTGAGACAGGAAAGGAAATAAAATAAACATGTCTCAAAGGTCCACAATAATCCCATATCGCTCAAAACACAAAAACTTCAACACTTCATAAGCATTCGACAATGTGTTTTAGCTCGCCGGGTTCAGTAGCGTGAACCTTTAACTCAAGTGAGGGCATGAAAGTACTGGAACATTGACTTAGTTCTGGTCGGCTGGGTGTGAATCTGGCTTCTTAACTGGCTCGCCCATTCCAAGCCAGGAGTTGATTCCTGGGACTTGAGCGAAGGCTGTGGGTCTCATGGCTCCTAGAGAAGAGGGTAATGCGTGAGGCTGGATTCACAGAGCAGCGACAACCTCTCCCTCCTTGCAGTCGAAGGAAAACGAGCTAGTGCCAATCACACCCACCATGGCCTTCTAGGCTGATCTCAATTGAACCAGCACTTTTTTGTTTTTGTTTTGTTGCACATATTTTTATCAACTTGCAAAATGCCTTGCGCTAGCAGCATCAATAACTTGTGTTTACACATCCTGTGTGTTAACCTATGCACAACAATCTTCTTTTTGACGCATGTCACATTTTCATTGTGCCAAATCAACCCTAGCAATTTAGGATTGCAACGTCAGCATAGGAGCCACTTTAGTGCCTCCACAACAAACCCTATCTCATCAGGACTATGTCACTTGCCATGTTAGCACTTACTACCACATTAAGCGCCACGACAACTGTTTTTGCCATGTCAAAACAACAACAAGAAGTCCCACGTCATCCTAACATCTACAATATCTAGTATTTGACCAAATCGAGCTTTGATCTAACTTGATTTGCAATAATAAAAAAAACACTAACCTTTTTGATCATGATCAAGTAGAATGATGTGACACAAGCATTAATTTTCTTTTGGTAGGTCACTTCTCCAATCTGTTTTCTGTGTAAATTCCAATTTCCAAAATTTTGCTAGTTATCGTTCCAATTTTATTGGATGTTCTTGAAGGAAAATGTAAAGAGATGATACATCAAAGCTTGTTTCAGTTAGAACTTGGAAGTAATAAATTGAAATAAGCTTGTTTCAGTTAGAACTTGGAAGTAATAAATTGGGAATCAACAATTTCAGAGGTAGGGGGAACAATTTTCCAACCTTATGTAATCCATATGTCCATTTCGGTTAAAATATTAATTAATAACTATTGTTCAATAATTCAATGCATTTCTTACACCCTGGGGAGCTCTCAAGTGAGACACAATCTGGCCAATATCTCAAAATTAATTTTTTTCTCTTGAGATTGAAAAGGTTTTGCTAAAATGTTCTACATTTCTAAAGGATGTAAAACATTTTCAGCCTCATATAGGGATTTTTTATGATCAATGGAAAATGATTTTGGTTGGACTAAGTTTTTGGGCAACCCCAAATGGCGGAAAATGTTGGACAATGTTTTAGGCTGATACAAATGGGGCCTAAGCGTTTATCCGCATACAGTTGAATGGAAAGAACTTAAAATAGGGTGATTTTTACCCAATACTGGCTATCTTATCAGTATTGGCAGAATCTATTTTCCCTAATTAAGCTGGTTTAAATATACTTTTAAAATGATTTTACTTTTAGCTTCTGTGTGAACATTGCTTATATAATAATAATAATAATAATAATAATAATAAAAATAAAAAGCTTCTGTGCGAACATTGAAACTGGCTTCATGCTTTCATTTTTAATTATTAAAGCATCTTCCAGAAAGCATGAAATACTTTTAACGATGTGCTAAACTTTTATACTTGTACATGTATATGATAATCCCAAATTTTCCTTCTAAGCCTTTCCACTCTTTAGAAGTTATTCAATCACACAGATATAATTATCCAGCACCATATTTGCCCTCCAAACTTTGATACCTGCATAGTGATGGGTACTAGAAATGGATGCAACTTAGCATGTCATTAAGCAACATCAATGCAACTGAAATCGTTGCTTTGTTTCCTCATTTCAAGTGATTACTGATTTTTGGGATGATACAATGGTTAGATACTGCATGGTGCTTTTTGCAGGCATTGCTGCTGAAGCACTTGTTTACGGTGAGGCAGAGGTTGGAAAGAATGATGAAAATCTCTTTATATCTGTATTCTGCTGCAACCACCATTATCTGTAGCTGATGTATCTCTCTAAACTTTTACTTGGTTGGATGATCTGCCATTGATATCATACTCATTTTTGTCCTCTGACAATCATTACCTTGATTAGATGTCAAATCAAGCAAGATGGTCAGTTCTTCAAAATCTTACAATCTGCTCAAGTGGCATAAACATGCACACCAAGCTGCAGTAAAAGCTTTGGAAAGTGGTGGTAGCCTTAGTGTTGTGATTAGGAGAATAGAGAAAGCCATGTCTTCAAGTAAATGAATTGCTGAAGCTTATATATAATGACTCTTTTCTATCCCATTGGTTCATAAGGTAAATTTTGAAGCCTTTTTTTGGGTTTCTTATTTATATTGTTGGTGCTGATTCTTCAAACAACTCAAATCTGTGTAATATATTTTCTTTAACTTGGTGGGACAGGTGTTACTGATCTGAAGTATTGCTGGGTTTGATGTAGGCCTCATTTTATTGGTCTATCTGCTCTCACCACTTCACTACCTGGAGTGACACCTTAATTAAAGTTCATGCACACATCTTTTATCAAGTGTCTAGATCTGTTGAAGATGAAGTGCCCTTGGTTATGCCTTTGTTGGCACAATGTATTACTATGGATGGAAGGTCTAAGCTAGAGAAAGAAAGAAATGCAATTTGCCATGAGCTAGGTACCCGTGTTGGGAGAAATAGAGACAAATTTGTCCTCTTTGAACCATTAGTTGTGATAAGCCCTGTAATTTTGTTTTGGTTGTGTATTGGCTTTCTTGTTTGTCTGATTATGCTGTAGATATAAATTATAGTTGCTGACAAGAACATAGGATCTTTCTGAATGTGCTCAGGGATATGTTGCTAACAAGTATACAGGAAGTAAATTGTGGTTTGATTGTCAAATTTTAATAGGCTTTTGACTTTAGCTATGATTCATGTAATATGCATTGTGTACAGTTTTTATAAACTTGAACTTTCAAGTCTGATTTCTACAGATTATGATTTTATATATTTAGCCAAATGGTCTCATATTTACCCTGATCCTGAAAGTATTATGCTTCTTAACCCCAAAGTTATTATGTAATTATTAAAGCCATGATACTCTAGTGAATGTGGGGTTCTAGAGAAGGTGGCACCATATGAAGCTGGTTTCAAAGAGCAGTGACAAACTTGGTATAGATGAAATTTGCACTCTGTGCAATCAAGTGAAGTATAACTTGCGACTGTAATATGAAAAAAAAATTAACCTTCTGAGCTACTACATGGTTTAGATGAATAGATTGTAAGAGGGTAACCTGGACTTTCTCATGAAGCATTTTGCACTATAGAAGTGTAGATTGTGATCTTAAGTAAACACTGTTTTGTCTTGCCATTCCTGGGCTTGGTTCATGCAACTCATTAATAATGCCATTGCAGTTTTCCCTAGATTTCCTCAATGCAATGAAAACAAGGAGAAAAAGAAAGAAAAATGTATTGCTAGTAAGTTTTAGCACTTCACATTGGGTGAAAGGATGTTATAGCATGAGAAACATATACAATGATTTGTGTTTTGATCTTGGAATTTTTGGTAGCAAGGGGCAGATGATGAAGTCCAATAAATGAAATATTTTCAAAATGGTAGAAGATCACACTAAATTATTGATCCATCGTTATAATTTAACATTTAAATCCGAAATGGACATAAGGATTACGCTAGATCAAAAAATTGTTCCTCCTACGTTTCAAATGGTTAAATCCCAATTAAGTCAAAAACTTCTTGTCTGACTCATTTTATTTGTTCTGTTGTACCAGAATCAATTCACAAACCCAACTAGGGCTTTTAGAGTATGCGAATGTAAATGATTGAGATTTGAGACAGGAAAGGAAATAAAATAAACATTACAAAGGTCCACAATAATCCCACATCGCTCAAAACACAAGAACTTCAACATTTCATAAGCTTTTGACAATGTGGCTTAGCTCGCCGGGTTCAGTAACGTGAACCTTTAACTCAAGTGGGGGCATTAAAGTGTTGGAACGTTGACTTGGTTCTAGTTGGCTGGGTGTGATTGTGGCTTCTTTACTGGCTCGCCCATTCCAAGCCAGGAATTGAGCTCTGAGACTTGAGCGAAGGCTCTGGGTCTCGTTGCTCCTAGAGAAGAGGGTACAGCGTGAGGCTGGATTCACAGAGCAGCGACTACCTCTCCTTCCTGGCAGTGGAAGGAAAACGAGCTAGTGCCACTCACAGCCAACATGGCCTTCTGGGCTGATCTCAATTGAACCGGCACTTTTTATTTTTATTAGCTTTGATGCACAGATGTGTAAATTTATTTTTCCCCTTATCATTATTATTATTGGTCTATGACAGAAATATTCTTATATTAATATTTGATATATAACAAATTAACCAATAGTTTTATGAAGCTTTGGTGGAAACCTTCATAGCTGATCCCAAATTTTCGGATTGAGGCTTTGTCGTCAACAAAATCCATAGTAATGTACTCCCACTTCCACTCAGGACAGGGAAGGGTTGCAATAGTCCTCCAGGTGTTGATGTTCAGCTTTTATTTGTTGACAAGTAATTTTGGAATTGAGGCTTTGTTGTCAACAAAATCCATAGTAATGTGCTCCCACTTCCACTCATGGATAGAAAGGGGCTGCAATAATCCTCCAAGTCGTTGATGTTCAACTTTTATTTGTTGACAAGTCAAGCAACGATTTACAAATTCAACAATATCTCTCCTCGATAGCAAGCCAGAAGGACGACGACGGGAGATGATCGTTCGGACAGGAGATGCGGACAAGTTTTAGCCTAGCTCCTAGAAGAAGGTACCGGGACCTCATTGAGCACAAGATTCTAGCGGTTAATGGAGAGCACCAAACCCATGCGTTGGCTTTGGTGCGAGGATCAAGGAGGCTGGATTTACCTTTATGAACCTCAGCATGAAGTGGTCGGGTTCACTTCTTCCCCTCTGCTGTGTGGGTGCTAAGACTAGACAAAGAATTTAATGAATACCACTCTGCCAAAAATTACTCTCAAGTCACGATACATTTTGGTACTACCTAGATGTATAGTATAGAGAGTACAATGAGCTTCTTCCATAATTTGTCTTTTCAACTCATTAACTGTTGGAACACACAATTTGGAACCATGAATTAAAATACCATCCTTACTAATGAGAAGACCAAGTATGTTGCCATTAGATGCCCTATCACAGAACTTAGCTAATTGTGGATCATTAAATTGAGAGGCCCTAAATTTTCTCCAATAAGGTAGGCTTCACAACTAGAGTGGAAAAACATGTACATAAACCCCTGATTATTATTTTAAATCAGGGTGGGAATCACATTGTAAGCCATTGAACATGTGTTTGAATCATTCCACTACTGCAGTTTACATTGATTATTATTTTAAGAATTTACAAATGAATAATATTTTAATGTATTTTGTTCATTGAGTTTAGCTTCTTGGTTCTTTTACATAGATCATAATCTCTTATTAAAGATATTGGATTTATGTAATAAATATGTAATGGCTCAAGAGGTCTAAGTGTTTTGTAGCTATAGGTCCAACTAGACTTAACTTAACTCTTATATAAACCTTAGGTTCATTGTAAAAACGATTGAACAAAGTAAACATATAGCCGTTTAGGCTTTCCCTTATGGACATAAGCTCAAATAGAACCATGTTAACCTTGTGCTCTATCTCTCTCTCTCTCCATCAATTTTATGTATTCTCCTTATTTTAGATCTTTAATATGGTATCAAAGCCATGTCATTGTGGCCATTTAGTCATTATGCAACCCCGCACAATGCTATTTGAAAGCTCAATTAGTGCGAAAACACTAATGCTTGTTTAGACCCCCAATTTTAAATTACGACTTAAATTCTTTTACTTTAAATTATTTAAGTGCTGAACAAGAGTAAATGAAGCCCAATAAACTAGAAACACTACTCTAAGCCATAAACAAGAACAATAAGCAATAAATGTAAAGCTAAAAGAGTAGGGAAGAGACATGCAAACATAATATAACACCAAGATGTGTTATAAAAAAGGAAACCGAAGTACTCGATGAAAAACCTCTCCAAGGCCCTCCAAGCCAAAATCAATCCACTAGTGAATAAGTTGGAATACACGATTATCAAAAAGACCTTCCAAACCTAATTTACCCAATGTACTTGAGTCCTCCAAACTCCTGCTACCAACGGACTTCTCGGAGTCTTGTCTTTACTAGTTATCTAGATCCCACAATACCGTCCGATTGCATCCGCCACTCAATGGTTTTTTCCAATGCTTCCCATAGGCACTAAAACTTCTCTCAACACTGTGAGTTAAGTGTTTGGGCTAAGAACCTCTCAAGGATGTGTAGATGGAGAGGTAGGAGTAAATGGAAACTCTAGAGAAATAATGTAGAGGATTGTCGGTAAACAATCTCTAACTCTCAAGTGTTTGGCTAAGGTTTTCTCTCTCAAAAGTTTTTTGCGAGTACTTCTTGTTCTTTTTACATTTTGTGGGTAATGAGGGTTTATATAGTGTTGGTAAAGAAATGAGAAAAGACACACTAAAAAATAATCAGGCAAAGAGTTTCGTGGGTGACTCACGACTTAGCCTGAATCGCGAATGACTTGTGAAATCCAGCCTGTCAAAGACTCTTCAAATTACAGTGTATGCTTCTCACGTGGCTTGTTTTGCAAGTTAGCAGTCAAGAGCCAATCACGAAATCCTCATCTTCACAAATTCTTCACCAAACTCTCACACACAACCCTTAGGTTAAATCCCACAAAAATACAGGGAAATGATTGTACAAAATTACAATCAAATTTGACATAAAATTAAATCCAATATAAAACATAATTGTAAATCAAAAATTTAAACCATTTAATAGCATTGCGTTCACATCCCTCAACTAGACATCTCATGCCTAAACTTTTCTTGAAATCGACTCAATAAATTAATTCATTTTCAAGAGATTAGCCAAACAACTCAAGTTTGAGTTGATTTCAACTTTCGAGCTACCACCTGCCTTCCCGTGTGTCCCTAGAAGCCATTGCAGATGGACCCATATGTCTCACACGCTAGTAGCATCAATATTTTGCATTCACACATCCCACGTGTTGACCTGTGCAAAACAATCCTTTTTTGACACATGTCGCATTTTAATTGTGCCAAGTCAACCCTAGTAATTTCGGAATGCAACATCAGAGCGTGCCACCACAACAGACCCTACCACATTAGTACTATGTCACCTGCCATGGTAGCACTTACTACCACATTAAGGATTCATTTGGTTGGAGGAATGGAAAAGTGGGAGGATGAAAAATTAGTGAAAGGATGGAAAATTAGTGAGAGGATGGAAAAGTGGAGGGATAGAAAAGATTTGGTTTTCCCTCATATGTGTTTGGTTAGAGGGATGGAAAAGTGGGAGGGTGGAAAACTCTTTTGTTTGGTTAGAGAAAAAAAAGGGAGGATAGAAAATGTAGTTTATATAAATTAACTATTATACCCTTGTTACATAATAGGTAAGAAATATATTTATTTGTACTCATTAAATAATATAAAATTTACGAACAATTATATTTTTCAATGAAAAGTGTTACGTCTACAACATTTTTCGCAATACTTTCACAACAAAATTTATGTGGAAAGTTGTTACTAGTTTTAATTTGAACCCATCACTGAAATTATTTTTTTTACTCACTAATATTAACTAATAACAATCTGTTACTTAAAATTTATTATGAAAATATTGTAGTAACATTTCTCAAATAGGAATTTTTATTCTTTATATTATCTCTCCTTTCTCTCTTTTCATTTCATCCATATGTTTTTTTTTTCTACGCTATCTTCTCCACACATATTGTCCTATCTCTATCACCACCCCCTTCTTTTTCTTTTTCTCCTTCATTCAAGTCTCAAGAACGTTCCAACATTCTCATTCTCTCTCTCTCTTTTTTTTTTTTTTTTTTCTCTCCAGCATGCTTTCTCTCTCTCTCTCTTTTGTGGGTCTCATGGCTCCTAGAGAAGAGGGTAATGCGTGAGGCTGGATTCACAGAGCAGCGACAACCTCTCCCTCCTTGCAGTGGAAGGAAAACGAGCTAGTGCCAATCACACCCACCATGGCCTTCTAGGCTGATCTCAATTGAACCAGCACTTTTTTGTTTTTGTTTTGTTGCACATATTTTTATCAACTTGCAAAATGCCTTGCGCTAGCAGCATCAATAACTTGTGTTTACACATCCTGTGTGTTAACCTATGCACAACAATCTTCTTTTTGACGCGTGTCACATTTTCTTGTGCCAAATCAACCCTAGCAATTTAGGATTGCAACGTCAGCATAGGAGCCACTTTAGTGCCTCCACAACAAACCCTATCTCATCAGGACTATGTCACTTGCCATGTTAGCACTTACTACCACATTAAGCGCCACGACAACTGTTTTTGTCATGTCAACACAACAACAAGAAGTCCCACGTCATCCTAACATCTACAATATCTAGTATTTGACCAAATCGAGCTTTGATCTAACTTGATTTGCAATAAAAAAAACACTAACCTTTTTGATCATGATCAAGTAGAATGATGTGACACAAGCATTAATTTTCTTTTGGTAGGTCACTTCTCCAATCTGTTTTCTGTGTAAATTCCAATTTCCAAAATTTTGCTAGTTATCGTTCCAATTTTATGGATGTTCTTGAAGGAAAATGTAAAGAGATGATACATCAAAGCTTGTTTCAGTTAGAACTTGGAATAATAAATTGAAATAAGCTTGTTTCAGTTAGAACTTGGAAGTAATAAATTGGGAATCAACAATTTCAGAGGTAGGGGAACAATTTTCCAACCTTATGTAATCCATATGTCCATTTCGGTTAAAATATTAATTAATAACTATTGTTCAATAATTCAATGCATTTCTTACACCCTGGGGAGCTCTCAAGTGAGACACAATCTGGCCAATATCTCAAAATTAATTTTTTTCTCTTGAGATTGAAAATGTTTTGCTAAAATGTTCTACATTTCTAAAGGATGTAAAACATTTTCAGCCTCATATAGGGATTTTTTATGATCAATGGAAAATGATTTTGGTTGGACTAAGTTTTTGGGCAACCCCAAATGGCGGAAAATGTTGGACAATGTTTTAGGCTGATACAAATGGGGCCTAAGCGTTTATCCGCATACAGTTGAATGGAAAGAACTTAAAATAGGGTGATTTTTACCCAATACTGGCTATCTTATCAGTATTGGCAGAATCTATTTTCCCTAATTAAGCTGGTTTAAATATACTTTTAAAATGATTTTACTTTTAGCTTCTGTGTGAACATTGCTTATATAATAATAATAATAATAATAATAATAATAATAAAAAGCTTCTGTGCGAACATTGAAACTGGCTTCATGCTTTCATTTTTAATTATTAAAGCATCTTCCAGAAAGCATGAAATACTTTTAACGATGTGCTAAACTTTTATACTTGTACATGTATATGATAATCCCAAATTTTCCTTCTAAGCCTTTCCACTCTTTAGAAGTTATTCAATCACACAGATATAATTATCCAGCACCATATTTGCCCTCCAAACTTTGATACCTGCATAGTGATGGGTACTAGAAATGGATGCAACTTAGCATGTCATTAAGCAACATCAATGCAACTGAAATCGTTGCTTTGTTTCCTCATTTCAAGTGATTACTGATTTTTGGGATGATACAATGGTTAGATACTGCATGGTGCTTTTTGCAGGCATTGCTGCTGAAGCACTTGTTTACGGTGAGGCAGAGGTTGGAAAGAATGATGAAAATCTCTTTATATCTGTATTCTGCTGCAACCACCATTATCTGTAGCTGATGTATCTCTCTAAACTTTTACTTGGTTGGATGATCTGCCATTGATATCATACTCATTTTTGTCCTCTGACAATCATTACCTTGATTAGATGTCAAATCAAGCAAGATGGTCAGTTCTTCAAAATCTTACAATCTGCTCAAGTGGCATAAACATGCACACCAAGCTGCAGTAAAAGCTTTGGAAAGTGGTGGTAGCCTTAGTGTTGTGATTAGGAGAATAGAGAAAGCCATGTCTTCAAGTAAATGAATTGCTGAAGCTTATATATAATGACTCTTTTCTATCCCATTGGTTCATAAGGTAAATTTTGAAGCCTTTTTTTGGTTTCTTATTTATATTGTTGGTGCTGATTCTTCAAACAACTCAAATCTGTGTAATATATTTTCTTTAACTTGGTGGGACAGGTGTTACTGATCTGAAGTATTGCTGGGTTTGATGTAGGCCTCATTTTATTGGTCTATCTGCTCTCACCACTTCACTACCTGGAGTGACACCTTAATTAAAGTTCATGCACACATCTTTTATCAAGTGTCTAGATCTGTTGAAGATGAAGTGCCCTTGGTTATGCCTTTGTTGGCACAATGTATTACTATGGATGGAAGGTCTAAGCTAGAGAAAGAAAGAAATGCAATTTGCCATGAGCTAGGTACCCGTGTTGGGAGAAATAGAGACAAATTTGTCCTCTTTGAACCATTAGTTGTGATAAGCCCTGTAATTTTGTTTTGGTTGTGTATTGGCTTTCTTGTTTGTCTGATTATGCTGTAGATATAAATTATAGTTGCTGACAAGAACATAGGATCTTTCTGAATGTGCTCAGGGATATGTTGCTAACAAGTATACAGGAAGTAAATTGTGGTTTGATTGTCAAATTTTAATAGGCTTTTGACTTTAGCTATGATTCATGTAATATGCATTGTGTACAGTTTTTATAAACTTGAACTTTCAAGTCTGATTTCTACAGATTATGATTTTATATATTTAGCCAAATGGTCTCATATTTACCCTGATCCTGAAAGTATTATGCTTCTTAACCCCAAAGTTATTATGTAATTATTAAAGCCATGATACTCTAGTGAATGTGGGGTTCTAGAGAAGGTGGCACCATATGAAGCTGGTTTCAAAGAGCAGTGACAAACTTGGTATAGATGAAATTTGCACTCTGTGCAATCAAGTGAAGTATAACTTGCGACTGTAATATGAAAAAAAAATTAACCTTCTGAGCTACTACATGGTTTAGATGAATAGATTGTAAGAGGGTAACCTGGACTTTCTCATGAAGCATTTTGCACTATAGAAGTGTAGATTGTGATCTTAAGTAAACACTGTTTTGTCTTGCCATTCCTGGGCTTGGTTCATGCAACTCATTAATAATGCCAAGGCAGTTTTCCCTAGATTTCCTCAATGCAATGAAAACAAGGAGAAAAAGAAAGAAAAATGTATTGCTAGTAAGTTTTAGCACTTCACATTGGGTGAAAGGATGTTATAGCATGAGAAACATATACAATGATTTGTGTTTTGATCTTGGAATTTTTGGTAGCAAGGGGCAGATGATGAAGTCCAATAAATGAAATATTTTCAAAATGGTAGAAGACCACACTAAATTATTGATCCATCGTTATAATTTAACATTTAAATCCGAAATGGACATAAGGATTACGCTAGATCAAAAAATTGTTCCTCCTACGTTTCAAATGGTTAAATCCCAATTAAGTCAAAAACTTCTTGTCTGACTCATTTTATTTGTTCTGTTGTACCAGAATCTATTCACAAACCCAACTAGGGCTTTTAGAGTATGCGAATGTAAATGATTGAGATTTGAGACAGGAAAGGAAATAAAATAAACATTTCAAAGGTCCACAATAATCCCACATCGCTCAAAACACAAGAACTTCAACATTTCATAAGCTTTTGACAATGTGTCTTAGCTCGCCGGGTTCAGTAGCGTGAACCTTTAACTCAAGTGGGGGCATTAAAGTGTTGGAACGTTGACTTGGTTCTAGTTGGCTGGGTGTGATTGTGGCTTCTTTACTGGCTCGCCCATTCCAAGCCAGGAATTGAGCTCTGAGACTTGAGCGAAGGCTCTGGGTCTCGTTGCTCCTAGAGAAGAGGGTACAGCGTGAGGCTGGATTCACAGAGCAGCGACTACCTCTCCTTCCTGGCAGTGGAAGGAAAACGAGCTAGTGCCACTCACAGCCAACATGGCCTTCTGGGCTGATCTCAATTGAACCGGCACTTTTTATTTTTATTAGCTTTGATGCACAGATGTGTAAATTTATTTTTCCCCTTATCATTATTATTATTGGTCTATGACAGAAATATTCTTATATTAATATTTGATATATAACAAATTAACCAATAGTTTTATGAAGCTTTGGTGGAAACCTTCATAGCTGATCCCAAATTTTCGGATTGAGGCTTTGTCGTCAACAAAATCCATAGTAATGTACTCCCACTTCCACTCAGGACAGGGAAGGGTTGCAATAGTCCTCCAGGTGTTGATGTTCAGCTTTTATTTGTTGACAAGTAATTTTGGAATTGAGGCTTTGTTGTCAACAAAATCCATAGTAATGTGCTCCCACTTCCACTCATGGATAGAAAGGGGCTGCAATAATCCTCCAAGTCGTTGATGTTCAACTTTTATTTGTTGACAAGTCAAGCAACGATTTACAAATTCAACAATATCTCTCCTCGATAGCAAGCCAGAAGGACGACGACGGGAGATGATCGTTCGGACAGGAGATGTGGACAAGTTTTAGCCTAGCTCCTAGAAGAAGGTACCGGGACCTCATTGAGCACAAGATTCTAGCGGTTAATGGAGAGCACCAAACCCATGCGTTGGCTTTGGTGCGAGGATCAAGGAGGCTGGATTTACCTTTATGAACCTCAGCATGAAGTGGTCGGGTTCACTTCTTCCCCTCTGCTGTGTGGGTGCTAAGACTAGACAAAGAATTTAATGAATACCACTCTGCCAAAAATTACTCTCAAGTCACGATACATTTTGGTACTACCTAGATGTATAGTATAGAGAGTACAATGAGCTTCTTCCATAATTTGTCTTTTCAACTCATTAACTGTTGGAACACACAATTTGGAACCATGAATTAAAATACCATCCTTACTAATGAGAAGACCAAGTATGTTGCCATTAGATGCCCTATCACAGAACTTAGCTAATTGTGGATCATTAAATTGAGAGGCCCTAAATTTTCTCCAATAAGGTAGGCTTCACAACTAGAGTGGAAAAACATGTACATAAACCCCTGATTATTATTTTAAATCAGGGTGGGAATCACATTGTAAGCCATTGAACATGTGTTTGAATCATTCCACTACTGCAGTTTACATTGATTATTATTTTAAGAATTTACAAATGAATAATATTTTAATGTATTTTGTTCATTGAGTTTAGCTTCTTGGTTCTTTTACATAGATCATAATCTCTTATTACCAAAATCAATTCACAAAACAAGGTAAAAAAATGGTCAACCAAGGCCGTAAATGAACCCACTTGGGGCTTTTAGAGAATGCGAATGGAAATGATTGAGGTTTGAGACAGGAAAGGAAATAAAATAACCATGTCTCAAAGGTCCACAATCATCCCACATCGCTCCAAACACAAGAACTTCAACATTTCATAAGCTTTTGACAATGCGTTTTAGCTCGCCGGATTCAGTAGCGTGAACCTCTAACTCAAGTGAGGGCATGAAAGTGCTGGAACATTGACTTGATTCTAGTTGGCTGGGTGTGATAGTGGCTTCTTCACTGGCTCCGCCTATTCCAAGCCAGGAGTGAGTCCTGGGACTTGAAAGAAGGCTCTGGGTTGTTGGCTGGGTGTGATTGTTACTTCTTCACTGGCTCCGCCCATTCCAAGCCAGGAGTCAAGTCCTGGGACTTGAAAAAGCTACAGCGTGAGGCTGGATTCGCAGAGCAGTGCCAATGAGTCAAAGAACGGGTGGAGAAACCCAAGAAGATCACTTTGAAAAAGAGAAGAACAAAATCCCTGGCAGTGGAAAGAACACGAGCTAGTGCCACTCACTCCCAAACATGGCCTTCTGGGCTGATCTCAATTGTACCAACACTTTTTTTTATTAGCTTTGATAATAAATTAACAAACTTTTTATTTATTGCCAATGAGTCAAAGAACGGGTCGAGAAACCCAAGAAGATCACTTCGAAAAAATGAAGAAGAAAATCCCTTAGGTGAAGTGCTACACCATTGCCAACGAAATAACCAAATATATATCTGACAAAAATACCTCAAGTAAAATCAATGGATTGCATGAACAAAGGCTAGCAAAATTCACCACCATAGCTAAGGTTGCAGAATGTGATCATTGTATAATCCATGTCACCTTTTTCAAATTAGAAGAAAAAGAAATGGCGGATTTTGTTTAACTTGAAGTACCCAAAAAATACAAGAAAAAAGTTTGAGGGATTCTGGAGAATTTGACCAACTAGGGTCCTTGTCCTAATTTTATATAAACTATAAGAATCTTATATAATGTTCCGATGTGGGACACTTGATGCCTGTAAAGATTGTGAATAGGGCCATTAACCTGGTGTGTTACTAATTCAAGGTCATATTGAAGACCCTTCAATATCAACATTCCTTTAAAAGAAAATTAAAAAAAAAAAAAAAACTTCAGCAGAATGAATATCTATTCTATTGCTGTATCTTTATTATACACAGAGTTCAGCAAAACCCCACAATGCATCTCCTGATAAGCAAGTCCTACTTTATCTGATAGTTTGTACTACAAAACTGATTTTTTTTACAGTATTTGTTTTCTTTAACATTACCCAGTAACTCAATCTTCTAACCACACATGTTACAAAAAAGGATAGTCAGGATGAAATTGCAGCTTATTTAATATTTTAAATCCGAAATGGACATAAATATGGATTACATATGATTGGAAAATTTTTCCCCTTGCCTCTGAAATTGTTGAATCCCAGTTTATTACTCATTCCTAGACTTTGAGAAAGCTCTCATACATACCATCCAATTAGCAAATATAGTTGATGTCCTTAAATTGTGGCAGATGGAACAAGAAGAGTGTCCACAATCAATAGATATCAAGGGCAATGATCACACTCACACAACAGAGATTAATCATAATCAGAGTGTGTGTGCCTGCACTAATACCAATTATTGGAAAAAAAAAAATTAAACCTCAATTCATTTTACTTTGCCAACTTGTTAATTAAGTCAGTTATGCATAGGTCCAATTAAGTATATGATGGGCACAACCACAGGCGTTGCTTTAAGCGTGTGAATATCATCAAGTCAAGGACTGAGATGCTGCTGCTTTGCCAGCTACTGTTTTGAAGATGAACAAGAGGGGTTCCTTGTCTACGAGTTCATTGTCAATGAAAACCTCGAGAGACACCTCTATGAACCCTATGAATGAGAAATGGGAGGCCAAGTTGGGAGATTTCAGTTTATCAAAAGCTTTATGCCCTTCGGAGGAATAATTTCAATTTTTAATATATTAAAATAAAAAATTTAAAAGTTGATACACAAAAATTAGATGTAGAAGTTAGGTTTTAGTTTTTACAAAACCTAGCTTTTAAATCTTTTTTTCCTTTGATTTTTTAGTTTTTTATGTTTTGAAAGGAGAGAGACATAAAAGGATAACAAAAATACAAATTTACCTTTGTTTTTAATGGAGGTGGTTAATGGAAAACAAATGGAGCTAACTTTAGGTGGGTAAAGTGTCAATTTTTAAACAACAAGTAGGCAAAATGTTTTTTGGGACAAACCACAGGTGGACAAAGTGTAATTTTTCCTTAAAATTTTTTAAATCATGGTGGGCCCTTGTATGAGTTGGAAATGTAATTTAAGAAAGTTATGAAATTTTTGTGGTTTTTGTTATGTCCATAGCAATACCAGAAACAAAAAGACATTTGAACTTCTTTCCTAAATGCAATAATTTAATTAGATTAGATATAATTAGACATTCATGGGATGAAATTAGGTGTGATTATTATTGTAATTTTGGATTTCTTTCCTTATTGTATTGCATTTAATTATGGGAAACAAATTACAAAAATAAGTTTTGAAATCTATTTTTATGATAAACAACTCAAAATCTATGAGGACACAGTGTCATATAATTTTCTTGCTATATATGTATAATTTTAAGATCGTGCCAATAATTTTTTAAATTTATTTATTTAAAAACAAAAGACTTTTGGGCTTTTTTTCACATTGTTTTGAGTAATGCTAAGGACACAACAAAAAGAATATCATAGCATTACTCAACAATGGTAATACATTTAATTAGATTAGATATAATAAATTTCTCTAAAAAAAAGATTAGATGCAATAAATTAGATAAGATTAAATAGATAAAATATATTCTTTTCCTTATCTTAGAGGAATTATGATTTTTTGTTTTCCTATTTCTTGTAGAACTATGACTTTGTTATGCCTTGTTGGGAAAGGAGTATGTGAAAATCTCTTTTTATAAGTACTCTTTAGGAGGAGATGGTGATCATTAAGTTTTTATCAAGTTAGTTTCTATTGAGAGATTTTGTCATATTCTTTTGCTAACTAGTTTACAGTTCTTGTAGAATTTATCTTTTGTGGAACAGTTGTAATTATTGTGTGCTACATATTTTGTTGTCCTTGTTTTTACTGGTAAGGTTTTTACTTTATTTTTTATTTTTTTTAATAATTTAGAAACAGAACATCATGAACTTTATTAACATGTTGGTATATGCGAAGTTACAATATTATTTATGCTTAGAGGAACAAACTCTATTTAGACTAAGAGTGTATAAAAAGCCTTGTTCTTTAGATTAAGACATATGCAACTGCATTATCTTGTCTCACAAAATGAGGGAAGGGAAATCTCTAAAAAAGAGCTAGCAAAAGATGACTATATAAGTATTTATTTTATATATTTACTAATCGTTAACAAGTGGGAGAATCTAGTTTATATATATATATATATATATATATATATATGAATACAAATTTAAATTAAATATTTATTTATTATTTTAAAAAAAGTAAATTTTTTGATACTTTAAAAAAAAAAGGGTTAATTGAGGAATGTAGGATTTTTTTTTTTTTTTGTAAGAAATATTTAATTTGAAATCATATGATATAATACAATCTTAAGTATTCACATCAGCTCTTTTATAAATGTGTAAAATACACATTTTGACCACTTTTACACATTTTGAACCAAAAAACTCTTTGCATCAGTTCTTTTAAAATCATTTAAACTTGTGTAAAATTATAAACAAGCTACAGTACCTGTGTAAATTTACACGGGTACTGTAGCTCATGTATTTATTTTTTTAATAGTTTTTTCTCTCTCCTCACACTTAACTCCCTGTCTATCTCAGACGTTGCCCTCACTGTCTCTCCACAATCCTTTCAGCCTTAGTTCTCTTTACCTGTGTCACATCTCTCTCTCTCTCTCTCTCTCGTTTAAAGCATGCCACCGGAGTTCACAGCGTGGCGAGATCAGCGTTGTGGGTCACAACGTGGCGGCGATGATCGATGATCGATGATTGATGGCGGCGATGATCGATGGTTGATGAGCGTGGCGAGGTCTCGATGATCGATGATCGATGGCGGCGATGATCGATGATCGATGGTTGATGAGCATGGCTAGGTCTCAATGATTGATGATCGATGGCGGCGATGATCGATGATCGATGGCGGCAATGATCGATCGATGATTTTTTCTTTGATTTAAGGTGGAGATCAGGGTTGATTTGATGTTGCTTTTTCTTTTATTTTGGTTGATCTATGTGGGTTAATGGCTTTTGGTTTTTGTGATGGTGGTTAGGCGATGATGATGGTGGTGATGGTGGCTGTTGATCTGATGTTGATTTTTCTTTGATTTTGGGTGGAGATCGGGATTGATCTAATGTTGATTTTTCTTTGATTTTGGTTGATCTGTGTGGGTTAGTGGCTTTTGGTTTCTAATGATGGTGGTGATGGTGGCAGGGCGGTGATGATGGTGGCTGTGGGTCTGTGAGAGAGAGTGGCAGTGAGGGAGTAATAACAAAAAATTATAAAATAATGAATATTTTATTAAATAAATATGAAAAATAGATAAACTGATGTGGGTGTATTGTAAGAGTGGACGTCTAAAATAAAAAGAATAAGTTTTTTAAGGTAAAATAGACATTGAATTTAACGGGAGCTTTTGCGAACGCTCTTAGCTTTTTCTTTAACAATCTCTGATGGCTCTCATCAATCTCACTCCTTCTCCAAACCCCATCATTTTCCCACACTTTATCTCTCCAAACCTCTCTTTTCTTTCCTTCCAAACAACCCCACGTAACCCAAGAAGAACCAGAAAAATGAGAGCAGCTCTTCGGGAATGGAGGGAGTACGAGGAGGCAGTGAAGCGCAAGGACCTTGCTGGGGCACTCAGCTTCTTGAAATCCATTGACGACCCAGTTGAGGCCGTCAATAGGTCTGCCTCGCTCGAGTCGACTCGGTCCCGACTCGCCGAGTTGGGCCTGGTGGTTGGGTACGAGAGGGACTGGGAGGTTCTTGACACGTGTCTCAATGCTGACACGTGTATTTTTGGTCTCTTTTATTTATTTTTTTTTAGTTTGGTAGTTATGGTTATGGAGTTTGTTGAAAAATTGGTGCAAAATGATTTTTTTTGGGTATGTTTTATGAAAATTTTGGTACTAATTTAAGAAGATGGTAGTGAAATTATGAATTTGTTGAATATATTGTGAAAACTTTGGTTTGGTAGTCATTTGATAACATGGTTGAAAAGTTATGAATTTGTGTTGGGTTTCAGTTAGCATAACTGGCTGAGTTTTTTGTCATCGAATAAAGAGCTGGGGTCAAATACTGCTTACACAAAAAAATAAATCAGTTGGTGTCTAGGGCCCTTGGCATGATTGTAAATGGCAATCATCATTGAGTGGACGCCATAGGCTTCAAAGGCTATTGTACTTATATAAGAGGAAAAGAAGCAAAGTTATGAATTCGTGTAAATATGACATGAAATTGTGTTACTCATTTGATAAGATGGTAGCAAAGTTGTGAATATGTTTAATATATTGTGAAAATTTTTGGTACCCATTTGATAACATGGTATACTAGTTTTGAATTTGTGTAATATGGTATGAAAGTTTGGTACTGATTTGATAACATGGTAGTACAGTTATGGATGTGTGTATTATGCTATGAAATTTTGGTACCCTTTTCATGACAAGGTAGCGAAGTTGTGACTTTGTTTATTATGTTGTGAACATTTTGGTACCCATTTGATAACACGGTAGAAAAGTTTTGAAAGTGGGTGAATATGGCTTGAAAGTTTTGATATTGATTTGATAACATGAGTACAGTTGCAAATTTGTGTAACATGCTGTAAAATTTTGGCAATCTGTCCATAACATGGTAGCAAAGTTGTTAGTTTGTCTAGTATGTTATGAAAGTTTTGCTACCCAATTCATATCATGGTAGTACACTTGTGAATTTGTGTAAAGTGTTGAAAATTTGTTGAAAATGCTTTTCTTGTAAGTGTTTATGGTTTCAGATTTTTGAATACCAACTTTGTTGATGCTATGTGATACTTATGAGCTATAAAGAAACAGTTCTCTGTAGGAAAAGGCTAGTGTTCAAAGGGTTGACTAATTGTCTTTCTCCAATATGTTGGAAGAGCTTCCAAAGGGTTGTACAAGTTGTGGAAATTAATGCTCTCTTGTTCATGTCCTTATTGATACGTTTGTAAAATTTAAAGTCCTGTCAGTTTGCAAATGGTTCTCGTGTGTTCAATTGTGTGGTGATTCAGGAATTATGTTTACGTACAAAAAAGAGGATTATGCTATCACATTAAGTTTGCTCCTGGTTACAAAGTGATAATTCTGATGCCATTCTATGAGTGGTCATGGAGGCACTAAAATTTTTGACTTTTTAAATGGCTTACCTCAATTTCTTTTCTATATTTTCATCCTGTGCAGTTTTGGAGGGTCCAAGAAATGTTACACTGACTGTGTTGAAATCTTCAACTGGTTTAGAAGGTGTGTGTTGTCTTCTCTAGCCGGCCATGCTGTGTTGAAGTATTCAATGTCTTCTCATAATTTTACATGTAGTCTTCCTCAAATGTGTCTTGATATTCTTTCCTCCCATTTTCTTTTCCAGTAACCAAACTTTTGGCAAAGAAGTTGGGCGTTTCAGGAAGCTCCAGTGCTGTTCTGATTGCTTTTCTTGGTGGGGTATCTTTTCTTCTTTCTAAAGGTATTGATGTCAGGCCTAACCTTGCAGCAATATTGGGGCTAGCATTCATGGACTCTGTCTTCCTTGGTGGCTGCTGTTTAGCTCAAATATCAAGTTATTGGCCTCCAAATAGGCGCTGGATCTTGGTTCATGAAGCAGGGCATCTCCTGACGGGTAAATCCTAGTCTTATCTTATAGTTGGTGCTTCAAAGTTGATATTAATTATTTTTCTTTTAGCAATTCCAAATTACTTAAGCTTTATACTGCGCATGTCTTATGAACAATTGAGCATTGCTTCATGTTCGATCTCACAAGGATTGTCTGGATGAAATTGCAGCTTACCTTATGGGTTGCCCAATTCTTGGGGTGATTCTAGACCCAATTGTTGCAATGCAAATGGGCATTCAAGGGCAGGTAATTTGTTCTCTTTAGTGCTTGATAGTTTTTTTGGCGTACTGGGGGGAAGGGGGGGATTACAGGGTAAGCGATTTAATATATGTCAATAAGCAATTGAATATATGTCAATACATTATGGTTGTGGGTAATATCATGCAACTGGTGCAGTTTTACTTTGATAATTATGTTATGAACAATTAGATTTAATGGGATTTGTTAATAGTGTTTACTTCTTGTTTCTTCTGTTGAGATCATAATATCTTATTCCTTTTCATTTTGTTGTGTATGTGTTTGTGTGTAATTTGTGCATATATTTCTCATGTATAGTGTATATTCTAATGAATTCTTTAATTTAATAATTTGTGGCCTTGTGTCTGCATAAATTTAGCTATTTAGCATTCTTACTATGGCCAGGAGGGCTCATATGAAGTATGATTTTATAGGCGGGAACTCAGTTTTGGGATGAGAAAATGGCCAATGATCTTGCTAACGGACGACTTGATGGCACTGCTTTTGACAGGTTGGTATGAAATGAAGGGCGGGAAAGGTTGCTTTGAATCAAGGCTTTGTTTCAGTGTAAAATGAATAGAACTGCTTGTTTTCTGGTATTTGGTTATGTTATTGAAAATGCTCTATAAACATTTCTAGCATTTGGCTTGTACATAAAATCACTATGCTTTTTTTTTTTTTTTTTTTTAACAGAACAATTTAAACATTTCACCACCTAAAAATATTAATACAGAACAACTAAAATTGAAGGGGGGGTGGGCAGGGGGGTTGGAATTGACCGTAAGTCTCTTGTTTGATGATAACAGAGGTAGGCTGTGGTTGTTTTTATCTCACAATTTTAAGTAATCACACTATGACATTCCATGTTTTTCATGCACAATGTAATTGTTTCATACTATTTTTTGGTGTACTGGGGGGAAGGGGGGGATTACAGGGTAAGTGATTGAATTATGTCAATAAGCAATTGAATATATGTCAATACATTATGGTTGAGGGTAATATCATGCAACTGGTGCAGTTTTACTTTGATAATTATGTTATGAACAATTAGATTTAATGGGCTTTGTTAATTGTGTTTAGCTTCTTGTTTCTTCTGTTGAGATCATAATATCTTATTCTTTTTCATTTTGTTGTGTATGTGTTTGTGTGTAATTAATGCGTATATTTCACATGTATAGTGATATTCTAATGAATTCTTTAATTTAATAATTTGTGGCCTTGTGTCTGCATAAATTTAGCTATTTAGCATTCTTACTATGGCAAGGAGGGCTCATATGAAGTATGATTTTATAGGCGGGAACTCAGTTTTGGGATGAGAAAATGGCCAATGATCTTGCTAATGGACGACTTGATGGCACTGCTTTTGACAGGTTGGTATGAACCGAAGGGCGGGAAAGGTTGCTTGAGTAATTGAATCAAGGCTTTGTTTCAGTGTAAAATGAATAGAACTGCTTGTTTTCTGGTATTTGGTTATGTTATTGAAAATACTCTATAAACATTTCTAGCATTTGGGTTGTACATAAAATCACAATAATTTTTACAGAACAACTAAAACATTTCACCACCTAAAAATATTAATACAGAACAACTAAAATTGACCTACAAATTATTTTTTTACAAGACATACACGTTGACCATATCTAATAAGTAATAACAAATACATTAGCCATAAAACATTGACAATATCCAATAACTCTTAAAATGGGGTTGATGTTAATGAAATGACACTAGTAAGCAGAATCAAAATAGGAGTGAAAAAATGCTAAAACAATTAATAAAAGCTATCAACTAAACATATATATATATATATATAAACTACTATCAACTTCTTAAATTTTTTATGAGGGTGTAAAGGAAAAATTAGACCGACACTAGCACCAGTGCAACTTGATGAGCGGCATTGATCTTGGTGTCAATGCGATGAGAGACATTGATGGCTTTCTCAGCTGTCTTGGTGGTGGCAACAGTGGGGGTTTTCTTGCGGTTCACTACTGGCTCCCTATTCTCTTGAGATTGAAAATGTTTTTCTAAAATGTTCTACATTTCTAAAGGATGTAAAACGTTTACAGCCTCATATAGGGGTTTTTTTTAATGATCAATGGAAAATGATTTTGGTTTGACTAAGTTTTTCAGCGACCCCAAATGGTGGAAAATGTTGGACAATGTTTTAGGCTGATAAAAATGGGGCCTAAGCGTTTATCCGCATACAGTTGAATGGAAAGAACTTATAATGGGGTGATTATTACCCAATACTGGCTATCTTAGTTGTATTGGCAGAATCTATTTTCCCTAATCAAGCTGGTTTAAATATACTTTTAAATTGATTTTACTTTTAGCTTCTGTGTGAACATTGCTTATATTAAAAAAAAAAAAACAGAAAAGCTTCTGTGTGAACATTGAAACTGGCTTCATGCTTCCATTTTTAATTATTAAAGCATCTTCCAGAAAGCATGAAATACTTTTAATGATGTGCTAAACTTATACTTATACTTGTACATGAATATGATAATCCCAAACTTTCCTTCTAAGCCTTTCCACTCTTTGAATTTATTCAATCACACAGATATAATTATCCAGCACCCTATTTTCACTCCAAACTTTGATACCTACATAGTGATGGGTACTAGAAATGGATGCAACTTAGCATGTCATTAAGCAACATCAATGCAACTGAAATTGTTGCTTTGTTTCCTCATTTCAAGTGATTACTGATTTTTGGGATGATACAATGGTTAGGTACTGCATGGTGCTTTTTGCAGGCATTGCTGCTGAAGCACTTGTTTACGGTGAGGCAGAGGGTGGAGAGAATGATGAAAATCTCTTTATGGGTATCTGTATTCTGCTGCAACCGCCATTATCTGTAGCTGAGGTATCTCTCTAAACTTTTACTTGGTTGGATGATCTGCCATTGATATCATACTCATTTTTGTCCTCTGACAATCATTACCTTGATTAGATGTCAAACCAAGCAAGATGGTCAGTTCTTCAATCTTACAATCTGCTCAAGTGGCATAAACATGCACACCGAGCTGCAGTTAAAGCTTTGGAAAATGGTGGTAGCCTTAGTGTTGTGATTAGGAGCATTGAGGAAGCCATGTCTTCAAGTAAATGAATTGCTGAAGCTTATATATAATGACCCTTTTCTATCCCATAGGTTCATAAGGTAAATTTTGAAGCCTTTTTTTGGGTTTGTCATTTATATTGCTGGTGCTGATTCTTCAAACAACTCAAGTATGTGTAATTTATCTGCTTTAACTTGGTGGGACAGGTGTTAGTGATCTGAAGTATTACTGGGTTTGACGTAGGCCTCATTTTATTGGTCTGTCTGCTCTCATCACTTCACCACCTGGAGTAACACCTTAACTAAAGTTCATGCACACATCTTTTATCAAGTGGCTAGATCTGTTGAAGATGAAGTGCCCTTGGTTATGCCTTTGTTGGTACAATGTATTACTACGAATGGAAGGTCTATGCTGGAGAAAGAAAGAAATGCAACATCTTAAGATATTTGGAATTATATGTCAAAGTAGCAAGACATCAGTGCCATTCGTGCACAACATATTATATTCATCATTCCATAAAATAACATGAGTGACTCCAATATAATTTGAAACCGGATCCATTTGTAATGGTTATTGTTTGGTAATTTTGAGTTGGGGGAGACATTGAGCAAACATTGGCAGGCACAACAGTTAGACCCAAATCAAAATCATGTTAGGACTCATTAATAGCTGACCAGGTGATTCCACATGTCAACCTCTCAGCTAATGTATATTAGGCAAACTTGAGAAAATACAGATAAATTTTTTTGTCTAAGGTCTTCCCTGAGAAAATAGCATTTTTTGGAGCCTAATCTTCATGCTCATTCATTCAACCTACCCCCTAGCCCTCACCTGCTAATTAACTTATTGATAAAAATTGTTTTTATGGCCTTAAATATCTCTGTTATTGTGATGATGAACATTGTTGGAGGTAATAGAGTCTAGAATTCAACGTTTTAAAGGAGAATCATACGGATCCACTGCATCTTCATAAATTTCTTAGAAATTTTTCTTACGAAATTATGTTATTGTTGAATGTTTGAAATTGTCTCAAATTTCTAATTAGATTTGATCTGGGTTTCCTTGGCATGGAAGGAAATGATTTTTTTTCTTGGTGTGGAAGACAAGGATTCTCCTTGATATAGAAGGAAAAATGTTCTCTTGTTGAAGAAGTAATTAGGTATTCCTTGTCCCTCAAAAAATAGGATTGAAGCTTTATAAATAGATATTGTTGCAAAGGGTTTGGAGGCTTTTGTCCAAGGGTCCTCCCACATGGGGAGATGACAAGGCTTCTAGAAAAACATGAATGAGTTTCTTCAAAGAGTAATTTGGTAGATTATTTTTGGGGTTGAAAGATTACCCTTTTATGTATTGAAAGTTTGTTTGTTTTGTGAGTGTGAGAGAGTTATTGGGTTTATCGAGGCTTTGATATTGTGAGTTTGAGTGTGTGAAGTTTGTGAGAGGTTTTGTTTATGTTAGTGAGGTTTGTGAGTTTTTGTGTGAGTTGTGAGTGTTATTTGGTTTGATTAAGTGTGATCGTAATCCATATCATTGATAGTGGATATTGGTTGGCATTGCCTGTGGATGTAGGCATGGAGTTGGCTTAATAGTGGCAGCTATACATTATACTGATAGTATTCAAATGAACACCTTGACATTGAAAAATAAATAAATTTATAATTATATTAATTTTCAATTATTATTATTTTATTATTATTATTATTATTTTTGTCTATCATAAATAAAAATATATTAATTTTCAATTATTATTATTTTATTTTTATTATTATTATTATTATTATTTTGTCTATCATAAATAAAAAATGAATACCCTAAAAAGAAAATGAACACCCGAAATTTTTTTTAGGTGGTTGATTTAGGTATTAAGCTGAACAAAATTAAAATTTGGCATCCCTTAACAGTATCCTTGACCCATTTAAACAAAAAGAAAAGCCAACAATAAATTTTATTTATCTAAAATCTTGAAAAAAAAAAAAAAAAAGCTAGTCCAATAACAGAAATTATTAGTTTGCTTATCTTAAATCTTAGGGGGAAAAACGTCCAACAAAAAACTTACCACTTAAAAGTTTAAAAGTTAAATAACAATTTTGAGAGAGAGAGAGAGAGAGAGAGAGAGAGATTTAAAAGATAAAGGCATGTGGCTGGCACTCCAGAAATGTTATGCTAGTTAATAAATAAAATAGTAAAGGCAATTGTACTATTGCTTAAGTACTATTCAATAGATTGCATCAACCGTGACAACATGTTCCTGACTTATTTGGCTCCAAAGAATCAAACTTGAATGACAAGTGCTATAATTTCCAGAACATGGAAAAAAAAAAAAAAAGTATGGGGTTAGCAAATATAATCATCCAAAAAGTGTTATTGATTGGAAGTTGGCCTCAATTGAAGTCTCCCTAGTTGTCTTCTTGAGAGTCAATCATGGGAGGTTCTACTTTTGTTTTCATTGAAGCAAAAACTTTTGAGTTTGCTATTGAGGAAGGGGGGTCTTTTTTCCTTTTACGTATTCATGAGAGAAGTAGGAGTTTCCTTCGTTCTGTCTGTATGGGTAAGGAGTGCGCTAAAAGATTTTTGGTTCACGTTGAGGAGTTGTTATCTAGGCCAAATCATGGTCAGTTTGTGAGAACGGTTATGGAGGGTAATAGCGTGCTTATTCTCTAGTTGGGGTCCAATGCCCATGGCTCTTTTTAGCTGGTCTCTGAGTTAGATAAAGGTCGTCGGAGGGGTTCCATTGTCATACCGGAAGGAAAATTGCAGAGTGGATGGAGAAGTTTTGGAGTTCAGTTGAGGAAGACAATCCAGCCGCAAATTCAGAACAATGGTGTGAAGCATAGGAGTGCCACCTTTAAATTGGTGAGGATGATGGAGAAAGTCTGGCGGATCCTTGGAGGTTTTGAAAACAAAGGAAAGGAGGCTTCTTTGGATTTTCAAATTTTGAAATTGTGTATTTCTTGGGGAGGGATTTCCGGGACTGACAAGCATTAGGTTGGGGAGGAAGTCACGTTGGTCACTTCGGCTTTTAATTTATACCCTGATCCTGAAAGCATTTTTCTCTTGGAACGTATATAATTTATAGCATGAGAAACATATACTTATGTTTTGATCTTGGAATTTTTGGTAGCAAGGGGCAGATGATGATAAATTTTGAGATCTACACAAGCTCAAAATGTGATTCTTGTACACAATCATTATTCAGTTAGGTCATTTAATATTCAATAATACAAGTCAAAACATGAAGTCCAATAAATGAAATATGGACATGTGGATTACACAAGGTCAGAAAATTGTTCCTCCTACGTTTCAAATGGTTAAATCCCAATTTAGTCACAAACTTCTTGTCTGGCATGTTGTTTGTCCTGTTGTACCAAAATCAATTCACAAAACAAGGTAAAAAAGGGCCAACCAAAGCCGTAAATGAACCCACTTGGGGCTTTTAGAGAATGCAAATGGATGATTGAGACTTGAGACAGGAAAGGAAATAAAATAAACATGTCTCAAAGGTCCACAATAATCCCACATTGCTCAAAACACACAAAATTCAACGCTTCCTAAACATTCCACAATGTGTTTTTAGCTCGCCGGGTTCAGTAGCGTGAACCTTTAACCCAAGTGGGGGCATGAAAGTGCTGGAACACTGACTTGGTTCTGGTTGGCTAGGTGTGAATCTGCCTTCTTAACTGACTCGCCCATTCCAAGCCAGGAGTTGAGCCCTGGGACTTGAGCGAAGTCTCTGGGTACCATGGCTCCTAGAGAAGAGGGCACTGCGTGAGGCTGGATTCACAGAGCAGCGAACAACCTCTCCCTCCTGGCAGTGGTCAATTGAACCAACACTTTCTATTTTTGCTTTGTTGCGCGTATTTTTATCAACTTGCGACTGCGGGGGACCCAAATGCCTCACGCTAGCAGCATCAATAACTTGTGTTTACACATCCTGTGTGTTAACCTATGCACAACAATCCTGTTCTTGACACGGGTCACAGTTTCTTTGTGCCAAGTCAACCCTAGCAATTTAGGATTGCAACATAAGCATCGGAGCCACTTTAGTGCCACCCAGGGCCAGCCTAAGGTATTCTGAGGCCTTATGCGAAACTTTTAAACGTGGCCTTTTTACTGTTTAAATATCTACTTTATATTATTAACTTTATATAAAATATATTTATTTAAATTTTATTTTTCTTGCTTATTAAGATGCAAAATTATAAATTAAGTTTTTGTATTCAACTTCTTTTGAAATATTCTTTTTAATTGATAATAAATGCAATTATTTCATTATTATCTTTTAACTCTGTTTTATAAATGTATTGTTCATTTGTAAGATTTTTAACTAAATTTTTACTTATATTTTTTTATTGCTAGTGACAAATTAATCTAGAGATCTGTTTTGAGATTTGGTTTAAAAAAATTTTAAAATTTTTTTATACCAAATTCACAGATTTATTTAATAAAATCAAATAGAATAAATAAATTTCAAAAAATAAAGATTAAATAACGCCTAATTGGACCAAGAAACAATGAATTGTGTAGCTAGTGTTAGACTTTTCTTTATATTTTAAAATAAGAATTTATGAATTAAAAAAAATAAAAAAGAACAAAACGATAAATTTAGAAGAGTGTAGTCACTTTAATACAACCATTAGAGGAGTCTTTACTCTTTACCAAACATCGGCCTCAAAAAGCCAGAGAACCTCTACCATGTTCTTTAAAAAGAAAAAGAAGAATATTGTCTTCTTTTTCCTGTTCTTTTCTAAATAACCTAGAGAAAGTAAAATAAGAAAGCTATGTCACAAAAAGGTGTAGAAAATTTTTTGGAAAAGGAGAGGCTTTGTTTTACCTCTTTAAGGGACTGTTGAATGCCGAGGGAGCTGCTTGTAACTAACTACCATTTTAGGTAGAGACGAAAGATCTAGCGGCAATTTTTGATTATTTGGGAGAATATTTCAACCACTTCAGGTAATCAATTTTAGTTTAGGAGTTTTGAAGAGATAGAGAGAGTTTGGTCTATGTTTTTACTTTTTAGTGTGTCTAGGAGACTCAAATTAGTCTAAAATTCTGAAGAATTCTAACCGTTTGAAAGAGAGAGTAAAAAAAAAAATACACGCATATTGAGATTGAAATTTTCATGTTTTGGCCAAATTTTGGGGCTTAATTAATACTACTCTCCAAGATAATTAATAATCCAAAATTTTCTTCTACTGGTCTTTGTTTTTTAAATATAGTATTGGATAAGTATTGACTAATATTTGAGATTATATTTTTAAATTTTGTTGACCTAGGGCTTGATTTTGGGGGCCTTCTATCACTTGGAGGCCTTAGGCAATGACATCAGTTGTTTCTACTGTTGAGTCGCCCTTGGTGCCACCACAACAAACCCTACCTCATCAGGATTATGTCACTTGCCATGTCAGCACTTAATACCACATTAAGCGCCACGACAACCGTTTTTGCCATGTCAACGCTACAACAAGAAGTCCCATGTCATCCAAACACCTACAATATCTAGTATTTAACCAAATCGAGCTTTGATCTATCTTGATTTGCAAGCAAAAAAAAAACACTAACCTTCTTGATCATGATCAAGTCGAATGATGTTACACAAGCATTAATTTTCTTTTGGTAGGTCACTTCTCCAATCCCTTTTTTTGTGTAAATTCCAATTTCCAAAATGTTGCTAGTATCATTCCAATTTTATTGGATGTTCTTGAAGGAAAATGTAAAGAGATGATACATCAAAACTTGTTCAGTTAGAACTTGGAAGTAATATATTGAAATTCGGGAAAATGTAAAAGTGATGATACATTGAAGCTTGTTCTGTTGGAACTTGGAAGTAATAAATTGGGATTTAACAATTTCAGAGGTAGGGTGAATAATTTTCCAACCTTATGTAATCCATATGTCCATTTCGGTTAAAATATTAATTAATAACTATTGTTCGATAATTCAGTGCATTTCTTACACCCTGGGGAGCTCTCAAGTGAGACACAATCTGGCCAATATCTCAAAATTAAAATTTTTTTTTTCTCTTGAGATTGAAAATGTTTTGCTAAAATGTTCTACATTTCTAAAGGATGTAAAACATTTTCAGCCTCATATAGGGATTTTTTTTTATGATCAATGGAAAATGATTTTGGTTTGACTAAGTTTTTGAGCAACCCCAAATGGCGGAAAATGTTGGACAATGTTTTAGGCTGATACAAATGGGGCCTAAGCGTTTATCCGCATACAGTTGAATGGAAAGAACTTAAAATAGGGTGATTTTTACCCAATACTGGATATCTTATCAGTATTTGCAGAATCTATTTTCCCTAATTAAGCTGGTTTAAATATACTTTTAAATTGATTTTACTTTTAGCTTCTGTGTGAACATTGCTTATATAACCAAAAAAAAAAAAAAAAAAAATCTTTAGCTGAGGTATCTCTCTAAACTTTTACTTGCTTGGATGATCTGCCATTGATATCATACTCATTTTTGTCCTCTGACAATCATTACCTTGATTAGATGTCAAATCAAGCAAGATGGTCAGTTCTTCAATCTTACACTCTGCTCAAGTGGCATAAACATGCACACCGAGCTGCAGTAAAAGCTTTGGAAAGTGGTGGTAGCCTTAGTGTTGTGATTAGGAGCATAGAGAAAGCCATATCTCCGAGTAAATGAATTGCTGAAGCTTATATATAATGACTCTTTTCTATCCCATTGGTTCATAAGGTAAATCTTGAAGCCTTTTTTTGGGTTTCTTATTTATATTGTTGGTGCTGATTCTTCAAACAACTCAAATATGTGTAATATATCTGCTTTAACTTGGTGGGACAGGTGTTAGTGATCTGAAGTATTGCTGGGTTTGATGTAGGCCTCATTTTATTGGTCTGTCTGCTCTCACCACTTCACCACCTGGAGTAACACCTTAATTAAAGTCCATGCACACGTCTTTTATCAAGTGTCTAGATCTGTTGAAGATGAAGTGCCCTTGGTTATGCCTTTGTTGGCACAATGTATTACTATGGATGGAAGGTCTAAGCTGGGGAAAGAAATAAATGCAATTTGCCATGAACTAGGTACCTGTGTTGGGAGAAATAGTGACAAATTTGTCCTCTTTGAACCGTTAGTTGTGATAAGCCCTGCAATGTTGTTTTGGTTTTGTATTGGCTTTCTTGTTTGTCTGATTATGCTGTAAATATAAATTATAGTTGCTGACAAGAACTTAGGATCTTCCTGAATGTGCTCAGGAATATGGTTGCTAAAATGTATACAGGAAGTAAATTTTGGCTTGATTGTCAAATTTTAATAGGCTTCTGACTTTAACTATGATTCATGTAATATGCGTTGTGTACAGTTTTTATTAACTTGAACTTTCAAGTCTGATTTCTACAGATTGTGATTTTATATATTTAGCAAAATGGTCTAATATTTACCCTGATCCTGAAAGTATTTTGCTTTTTAACTCCCAAAGTTATTATGTAATTATTAAAGCCATGATACTGTGAATGTGGGGTTCTAGAGAAGCTGGCACCATATGAAGCTGATTTCAAAGAGTAGTGACAAACTTGGTGTAGATTAAATTTACACTCTGTGCAATCAAGTGAAGTATAACTTGCGACTGTAATATGAAAAGAAATTAACCTTCTGAGCTTCTACTTGGTTTAGATAAATAGATTGTAAGAGGGTAACCTGGACTTTCTCATGAAGCATTTTGCACTATACAAGTGTAGATTGTGATCTTAAGTAAACACTCTGTTGTCTTGCCATTCCTGGGCTTGGTTCATGCAACTCATTAAAAACGCCAAGGCAGTTTTCCTTAGATTTCCTCACTGCAATGAAAACAAGGAGAAAAAGAAAGAAGAATGTATTGCTAGTAAGCTTTAGCACTTTACATTGGGTGATAGGATATTATAGCATGAGAATCATATACAATGATTTGTGTTTTGATCTTGGAATTTTTGGTAGCAAGGGGCAGATGATGATAAATTTTGAGATCTACACAAGCTCAAAATGTGATTCTTCACAATCATTATTCCATTAGGCCATTTAATCTTCAATAATACAGGCCGAAACATGAAGTCCAATAAATGAAATATTTTCAAAATGGTAGAAGATCACACTAAATTATTGATCCATCGTTATAATTTACCAACATTTAAATCTGAAATGGACATATGGATTGCACTAGATCAAAAATTGTTCCTCCTACGTTTCAAATGGTTAAATCCTAATTTAATCAAAAACTTCTTGTCTGACTCATTTTATTTGTTCTGTTGTACCAAAATCAATTCACAAAACAAGGTTAAAAATTGTCAAACTAATAAATGAACCCAACTCGGGCTTTTAGAGAATGCGAATGTATATGGTTGAGATTTGAGACAGGAAAGGAAATAAAATGAACATGCCTCAAAGGTCCACAATAATCCCACATCGCTCAAAACACAAGAACTTCAACATTTCATAAGCTTTTGACAATGTGTCTTAGCTCGCCGGGTTCAGTAGCGTGAACCTTTAACTCAAGTGGGGGCATTAAAGTGTTGGAACGTTGACTTGGTTCTAGTTGGCTGGGTGTGATTGTGGCTTCTTTACTGGCTCGCCCATTCCAAGCCAGGAATTGAGCTCTGAGACTTGAGCGAAGGCTCTGGGTCTCGTTGCTCCTAGAGATGAGGGTACAGCGTGAGGCTGGATTCACAGAGCAGCGACTACCTCTCCTTCCTGGCAGTGGAAGGAAAACGAGCTAGTGCCACTCACAGCCAACATGGCCTTCTGGGCTGATCTCAATTGAACCAGCACTTCTAATTTTTATTAGCTTTGATGCACAGATGTGTGAAATTATTATTTTTTCCTTATCATTATTATTATTGGTTTATGACAGAAATATTCTTATATTAATATTTGATATATAACAAATTAACCAAAAGTTTTATGTAGCTTTGGTGGAAACCTTCAAAGCTGATCCAAAATTTTGGGATTGAGGCTTTGTCGTCAACAAAATCTATACTAATGTGCTCCCACTTCCACTCAGGGACGGAGGGGTTGCAATAGTCCACCAGGAGTTGATGTTCAGCTTTTATTTGTTGACAAGTAATTGAGGCTTTGTTGTCAACAAAATTCATAGTAACGTGCTCCCACTTCCACTCATGGATAGAGAGGGGCTGCAATAATCCTCCAGGTCGTTGATGTTCAGCTTTTATTTGTTGACAAGTCAAGCAACGATTTACAATTCAACAATATCTCTCTTCATACCACTCCACCAGAAATTCCTCTCAAGTCACGATACATTTTGGTACTACCTGGATGTACAGTATAGAGAGTACAATAAGCTTCTTCCATAATTTGTTTTTTCATCTCATTAACTACTGGAACACACAATCTGGAACCATGCATTAAAATACCATCCTTACTAATGAGAAGACCAAGTATGTTGCCATTAGCTGCTCTATCACAGATCTTAGCTAATTGTGGATCATTAAATTGAGAGGCCCTAAATTTTCTCCAATAAGATAGGCTTCACAACTAGAGTGAAAAAACATGTACTTGAACCCCTGATTATAAACTCAATCACCATTTGTTGTAACTCTGCCAATATTTCTTTTTGAGTAGTTAGCATGCAAGCTTATTGTCCGGAAGTTGGGTTTATTACTCAAATGATGATTCTCATTGGCATTACTGTTGAAGAGCCAATGAGTCAGAGCGGGTGAGAAACCCAAGAGAAACGGTTTTGGGTGCATTTTGTTCCTTTGGTAGAGACCCCATTTATAGAAAGTATTGATACCAAAGGGAAAGATGTTCATTTGTCAGCAAGTCCAAAATTATACATCTAGAAAATTAGAAGTGCATATTAGATGAAGTGAGGAAATGACAGAAATGGCCAGAGGAAAATTAAAAGAGAATATGGGGGGGGGGGGGGGGTGAATCACATTGTAAGCCATTGAACATATGTTTAAATCATTCCACTATTGCTGTTTACATTGATTATTATTTTAAGAATTTACAAATGAATAATTTTTCATGTATTTTGTTCATTGAGTTTAGCTTCTTGGTTCTTTTACACAGATCATAATCTCTTATTAAAGATATTGGATTTATGTAATAAATATGTAATGGCTCAAGAGGTCTAAGTGTATTGTAGTTGTAGGTCCAACTAGGCTTAACTTAACTCTTACAATAAACCTTAGTTTCATTGTAAACACGATTGAACATATTAAGCATGTAGCCGTTTAGGCTTTGTCTTATGGACATAAGCTCAAATAGAACCATGTTAACCTTGTGCTCTATCTCTCTCTCTATCAATTTTATATTCTATTTATTTTAGATCTTTAATATGGTATCAAAGCCATGTCATTGTGGCCATTTAGTCATTATGCAACCCCGCACAATGCTATTTGAAAGCTCAATTAGTGTGAAAACACTAATGCTTGTTTAGAACCCCAATTTTAAATTACGGCTTAATTGCTTTTACTCTTAACTTATTTAAGTGTGGAACAAGAGTAAATGAAGTGCAATAAACCGGAAACACTACTCTAAGCCATAAGCAAGAACAATAAGCGATAAATGTAAAGCTTAAATAGTAGGGAAGAGAGATGCAAATATAAGATAATACCGAGACGTGTTATCAAAGAGAAAACCGAAGTACTCGACGAAAAACTTCTTCAAGGCCCTTCAACTGAAATCAATCCACTAGTAAATAAGTTGGAGTACACGAATATCAAAAATACCTTCCAAGCCTAATCTACCCAATGTAATTGAGCCCTCCAAGCTCTTGCTATCAACGAACTTCTCGGAGTCTTGTCTTTACCAGTTATCTAGATCCTACAATACCACCCGATTGCATCTACCACTCAATGATTTCCTCTAACCATAGGAACTAAAACTTCTCTCAACACTTAGAATGTGTAGATGGAGAGGTAGGAGTAAATGGAAACTCTAGAGAAATAATGTAGAGAATTATGGGTAAACAATCTCTAACTCTCAAGTGTTTGGCTAGGGTTTTCTCTCTCAAAAGTTTCTTGTGAATACTCCTTGTTTTTCTTACATTTCATGGGTAATAAGGGTTTATATAGTGTTTGTAAAGAAATGAGAAAAGACACACTAAAAAATAATTAGGCAGAGAGTTTCGTGGGTGACTCGTGACTTGGCCTGAGTAGCGAATGACTTGTGAAATTCAGCTTGTCAAAGACTCTTCAAATTCTAGTATGTGCTTCTCACATAGCTTGTTTCACAGGTCAGTAGTCATGAGCCAGTCGCCAAATCCTCATCTTCACAAATTCTTCACCAAACTCTCACACACAACCCTTATGTTAAATCCCACAAAAATACAGGAAAATAATTGAACAGAATTACAATCAAATTTGACACATAATTAAAGCCAACATAAAACATAATTATAAATCCTAAATTTAAGGGGTTGTTTGGGTGACAAAAAATGCTCAGTTATTATTCATCACTCTATAACTCATTTCCTATCACCCAATAATGATGAAATATCTCCTATAGCTCGTTTGGCACCTAAAACCCAGTTATGTTTTCAACATAAAAAGCTAAAAAAAATTGGGACCCACACACTCTGACCTCACCTGTGCACCTAAACCCCTACCCGGCCCTATTAACTCCATTTATCCCAAATTTCACTTTACCAACAACACCAACAATTTCCTCTCGCAGCCTCAACACCAACAAGTGACACCCATCGACGTTGGATGATCTCGTCGTGGTCGTTGCCCATCTACGTTGGATGATCTCACCGTGCTTGGGGTTATGGTCAAGGTCTTGTAGTGGTCATCATCGGTCTGAGCTGTGGTTGCCTTTGGGTTGGATGATCTCATCGGCTTGGTAGGCATGACTAGAGGTGAAGGATGAAGAACGAAGAAGACAGATTGGAGAAGAAAGGTGAGAGAGATGCTTTTGGGTGATTTTGCTGTGTTGCTTTTTCGTGTGAAGGGGAGGGCATTGTGCTTAGCTGTTGAGTGGAGTGTTGGTGTGGGAAAAGGTTTGAATTGAATTTGACAGGTCTCTACCATGGGCCCTTGTGTTGTGATGAAAATTACCAAAATGCCATCGTTACATAGTTTTCATAACTCAAAAACACCTAAAACTTGTTTCTAGTTTTCATAACTCATTACTAAATTTGTTGAGAATTAAGTGATGGAAACAAAATTTGAAAACAAATCCAAACAAGCTTTCTCTCCGTGGGTCCCACCATTTTTGAGTGATGAGAACAGAGTGATGAGTGATGAAAACACCAAAATCCAAATAGCTCCTAAACCATTCAATAGCATCGTGATCACATCCTTCAACTAGACATCACATGCCTAAACTTTTCTTGAAATTAACCCAATAAATTAATTCATTTTCAAGAGATTAGCCAAACAACTCAAGTTTGAGTTGATTTCAACTTTCAAGCTGCCACCTACCTTCACGTGTCCCTAGAAGCCATTGCAAATGGACCCATATGTCTCACATGCTAGTAGCATCAATATTTTGCATTCACACATCCCACATGTTGACTAGTGCACAACAATCCTATTTTTGACATATGTTACATTTTCATTGTGCCAAGTCAACCCTAGTAATTTCAGAATGCAACATCAACATAAGAGCGTGCCACCACAATAGACCCTACCACATTAGTACTATGTCACTTGCCATGGCAACATTTACTACCACATTAGCGCCATGCCGATAGTTTTTGCCATGTCAACATCACAACAAGAAGTCCCACGTCATCCTGACATCTGCAGTATCTAGTATTTGACCGAATCAAGCTTTGATCTAATTTGATTTGCAAGCAAAAAAGAAAAAAGAAAAAAAAAACACTAACCTTCTTGTTCATGACCAAGTTGAACGATGTCACACAAACACTATTTTTCTTTTGGCTGACCACTTTTCCATTCTGTTTTTTTGCGTAGATTCTAATTTCCAATACTTCGCTAGTATCATTCCGATTTTATCGGATGTCCTTGAAGGAAAAAGTAAAAGAGATGATACATCAAAGCTTGTTCAGTTGGAACCTAGAAGTAATAAATTGGGATTCAATAATTTCAGAGGTAGGGGAAACAATTTTCCAACCTTATGTAATCTATATGTCCATTTCAGTTAAAATATTAATTAATAACTATTGACCTATAATTCAGTGCATTTTCCTACACCCTGTGGAATTTCTATAGCTAATTTGCTATCTAATTAGATTGATATTCCCTTGATGTTCCATTCCCAAGAAAAAAAAAAAAGGAAAAAAAGAAAAAAGAAAAAAGAAGCAAATCCCTTAGGTGAAGTGCTACTCCATTGCCAATGAAATATTTTCATTACTTCTACTTTCCTTGTTTTTTCCTTCGAAATAAATAAATAAATAACCAAATATCTGACAAAACTACCTCAAGTAAAATCAATGAGTTGCATGAACAATGCTGCATTGAGCAAGCTCTTATCCAAGATGTACAATCTTTTGCGCGGTTTTAATGGAAATCCCAGTATTCAAATAAAAAAAAAAAAAGGGTTGCATGAACAAAGCCTAGCCAAATTCTCCACCATAGCTATGTTGCAAAATGTGATCATTGTATAATCCGTGTCACCTTTTTTCAAATTAGAAGAAAAGAAATGGTGGATTTTGTTTAACTTGAGGGATTGGCTAGATTGTGTCACTTGGGAATAATTACACTTTTCTTGTAACACTCCATCCTAAACTCGAGTGAATGTGGGGTTTTAGAGAGGGTGGCACCTTATGAAGTTGGTTTGAAAGAATAGTGACAAACTTGGTATATATGAAATTTACACTCAGTGCAAGGACAAAAATGCCTTATGCCCTTTTCGGGCAAATTATATAGCATTATGTCTCCCTTCCCAAACTAATTAGGGAAATGCTTTTCTTTTAAAACTCAATTTTTAATAAATCAAGTTAGGCCCTATAGTGGCATTCTTAAGGAGCCTATAGTGATGTTTTAAGGACCTATAGTGACGTTTTTTAACTCGACTTCAATGAAATCAAGTTATAGGCAATGAAATTGACCTATAGTGGCGTTTTTTTCCTATAACTTGATTTCATTAAGGTCGAGTTAAAAAACGTCACTATAGGCTCTTTAAAACGTTACTACAGGGCCTAAGAATTTTTTTTTTTTTTAAACTCTATTGATCAAAAATCAAGTTTTAAAAGAGGGGCATTTTCCTATTTAGTTTGGGAAGGGGGGTATAATGCTATATAATTTGCCCGAAAAGGGCAAAAGCCCATTTTGTCCCTTAGTGCAATCAAGTGAAGTTTAACTTGCGATTGTAATATAAAAAGAAATTTACCTTCTGAGCTACTACTTGGTTTAGATGAATAGATTGCAAGAGGGTAACTTGGACTTTCTCGTGAAGCATTTTGCACTATAGAAGTGTAGAACGTGATCTTAAGTAAACACACTATTTTGTCTTGCCATTCCTGGGCTTGGTTCATGCAACTCATTAATAATGCCAAGGCCGTTTTCATTAGATTTTCTCAATGCAATGAAAACAGGGAGAAAAAGAAAGAAGAATGTATTGCTAGTAAGTTTTAGCACTTTACACTGGGTGAAAGGATATTATAGCATGAGAAACATATACAATGATTTATGTTTTGATCTTGGAATTTTTGGCAGCAAGGGGTAGATGATGATAATTTTGAGATCTACACAAGCTCAAAATGTGATTCTTGTACACAATCATTATTCAGTTAGGCCTAGTGGTGGCGCCATGTTATGCTCAGGGTAAAAAAAAAAATATATATATATATATATATATAATAATTAATTTTTTTTTATTTGTTTATCCTTTAAAAAAAAATTAGGAACACCCTCAATCAAAATTAGGAACACCCTAAAAAAAAAAAAATTATTTGTTCTACCTTCGAGCAATAAAAAAAAAAATTGAACTAAAATCTGAAAAAAAAAAAAAAATTTGTAACAGAGCAAGCAGCAAGCCCATGGATTCTCAAAAGAAGAAGAAGAAGAAGAAGAAAATAACGGACGGCAAGCCCAATAGATGGTTGCAAACCCAGTAACCCATGGATTCTCAAAAAAAAAAAAAAAAAAAAAAAAAAAAAAAAAAAAAACCTAACATAATATACTGAAATTAGATTGGGCATCAAATAAAACCCAAATTAAAAACTCTCTCTCTATCTGTCTCTATCTCTAAAAAAAGTTTGAAACTTTTTGAAAACCCTAATTGAAAAAGAAAGAAGCAAAAGGGTCTCTCTCTCTCTCTCTGTCACACTCACTTAGGAGTGGGAGTGGTGTTGAGGAGGCTGACATTTTGGAGCTTGATTTTTGTGAGTTGTTGGTCGCGGTCCATCTCAATGATGAGTGGCACAGCCAGGATCAAGAAGGTGGTGTTGGTGATCCCTGCCACCTTGCTAGTGCTATGGAGGAGCTTCTTGGACACGACGGTGGCTTCGGAGGCGGTGCGCTTGTTGTGGATGACGATGGATGACTGGGATACGTTATGGCTGGCCCTGATCTGTCAGAGGAGGAGTTTGAGGAGTTGTACACAGGTGTGACTCAGACACTCTCTCTCTCTCTCTGTAAGACTTTGAACTGTGATTGTCATTTGTCTGTTATTTTGCCTTTTGCTTAGTTTACTTTATAATTTTTTTTATTAATATTTGCCTTATTTTTGAAGTTATCCGATGGTGTATTTATTAATATTTGTCCTGTTTTTGGAGTTATCAGTTGGTGTGGTGTTGGTAAGATAAATTAATTGCCTTTTAGTGTTGGTGTTGTGTTTTTGGTGAGATACAATTAATTGGCTTTATTTGTTTGGCTCTAGTCTTGTGATTGGGGCCACGGGGACATTGGGGCTTGTCTATTGAATTGGAGGGTGGATGGGGGGCATGGAGCTGGGGTAAATGCACATGGGTGTGTGGCTGTGTGCTAGTGCAATAGTGCAACTAATAAACAATTATTTAATTAACCAATAATTAATTGGGGAAAGCAACTAATAAACAATAATTAATAATTTAATTAACCAATACATTATAAATGACAAACAAATTAAATTATGTTACTATATTAGGCTAAACAACAATTAATAATTTTATAATTAATGAAACAACAATATAACAAATTATAGTTTATAAAAGACAAACAAAATAATGAAACAACTAAACAACAATAACTAATAATTTTATTAATATTTCAAATGAATTTATAGTTTATTATTTATTCTTTTGCTAGAATTATGGACAAGTATTTGATAAGAAAATCACGTACCCAAGATTCATCTCTTATGCAAAATTCATCTTCATCTTCTAAGCGAATTTGTGTTAATTTTAACTTATAAATTCTTAAGAAACATCCTGAAAAAAATTTCTGGAGCCACCACTGATTAGGCCATTTAATATTCAATAATACAAGCCAAAACATGTTTTCCAATAAATGAAATTTGGACATATGGATTACACAAGGTCAGAAAATTGTTCCTCCTACGTTTCAAATGGTTAAATCCCAATCAAATGACAAACCTCTTGTCTGACATGTTATTTGTCCTGTTGTAACAAAATCAATTCACAAAACAAGGTAAAAAATGGTCAAACAAAGCCGTAAATGAACCCTTGGGGCTTTTAGAGAATGCGAATGGAAATGATTGAGGTTTGAGAGAGGAAAGGAAATAAAATAACCATATCTCAAAGGTCCACAATAATCCCACATCGCTCCAAACACGAGAACTTCAACATTTCACAAGCTTTTGACCATGTGTTTTAGCTCGCCGGGTTCAGTAGCGTGAACCTTTAACTCAAGTGAGGGCATGAAAGTGCTGGAACATTGACTTGATTCTAGTTGGCTGGGTGTGATATTGGCTTCTTCACTGGCTCCCCCCCATTCCAAGCCAGGAGTCAAGTCCTGGGACTTTAAAAACGTACAGTGGGAGGCTGGATTCGCAGAGCAGTGCCAATGAGTCAAAGAACGGGTGGAGAAACCCAAGAAGATCACTTTGAAAAAGAGAAGAAGAAAATCCCTGGCAGTGGAAAGGACACGAGCTAGTGCCACTCACGCCCAAACATGGCCTTCTGGGCTGATCTCAATTGAACCAACACTTTTTTTTTATTATTAGCTTTGATAATAAATTAACCAAACTTTTATTTATTGCCAATTAGTCAAAGAACGGGTCGAGAAACCCAAGAAGATCACTTCGAAAAAAAGAAGAAGAAAATCCCTTAAGTGAAGTGCTTCACCATTGCCAACGAAATAACCAAATATATATCTGACAAGAATACCTCAAGTAAAATCAATGGATTGCATGAACAAAGGCTAGCAAAATTCACCACCATAGCTAAGGTTGCAGAATGTGATCATTACAATCCATGTCACCTTTTTCAAATTAGAAGAAAAAGAAATGGCGGATTTTGTTTAACTTGAAGTACCCAAAAAAAAAAAAAGGTTGACGAACTACTTGGCCTAATTTTATATAAGCTGTAAGAATCTTATATAATGTTCCGATGTGGTACACTTGATGCCTGTAAAGATTGTGAATAGGGCCATTAACCTGGGGTGTTACTAATTCAAGGTCACATTGAAGACCCTTCAATATCAACATTCCTTTAAAAGAAAATTAAAAAAAAAAAAACTTCAGCAGAATGAATATCTATTCTATTGCTGTATCTTTATTATACACAGAGTTCAGCAAAACCCCACAATGCATCTCCTGACAAGCATGTCCTACTTTATCTGATAGTTTGTACTTCAAAATTGAATTTTATTACAGTATTTGTTTTCTTTAACATTACCCAATAACTCAATCTTCTAACCGCACGTTTCTTGAACAATTGTGCGTTGCTACATATATGATCTAACAAAAAAGGATAGTCAGGATGAAATTGCAACTTATCTAATATTTTAAATCCGAAATGGACATAAATATGGATTACATATGATTGGAAAAATTTTCCCCTTGCCTCTGAAATTGTTGAATCCCAGTTTATTACTCATTCCTAGACTTTGAGAAAGCTCTCATACATACAATCCAATTAGCATATATAGTTGATGTCCTTAAAATGTGGTAGATGGAACAACAAGAGTGTCCACAATCAATAGATATCGAGGGCAATGATCACACTCACACAACAGAGATTAATCATAATCAGAGTGTGTGTGCCTGCACTAATACCAATTATTAGAAAAAAAAATTAAACCTCAATTCATTTTACTTAGCCAACTTGTTAATTAAGTCAGTTATGCATAGGTCCAATTAAGTATATGATGGGCACAACCATAAGCGTTGCTTTAAGCGTGTGAATATCATCAAGTCAAGGACTGAGATGCTGCTGCTTTGCCAGCTACTGTTTTGAAGATGAACAAGAGGGGTTCCTTGTCTACGAGTTCATTGTCAATGAAAACCTCGAGAGACACCTCTATGAACCCTATGAATGAGAAATGGGAGGCCAAGTTGGGAGATTTCAGTTTATCAAAAGCTTTATGCCCTTCGGAGGAATAATTTCAATTTTTAATATATTAAAATAAAAAATTTAAAAGTTGATACACGAAAATAAGATGTAAAAATTAGGTTTTAGTTTTTTATGTTTTGAAAGGAGAGAGACATAAAATGATAACAAAAATACAAATTTACCTTTGTTTTTAATGGAGGTGGGTAATGGAAAATAAATGGAGTTAACTTTAGGTGGGTAAATTGTCAATTTTTAAATAAAAAGTAGGCAAAATGTTATTTGGGACAAATCACAAGTGGACAAAGTGTAATTTTCTCTTAAAATTTTTTAGATCATGGTGGGCCCTTGTATGAGTTGGAAATGTAATTTAGGAAAGTTATGAAATTATTATGGTTTTTGTTGTCCATAGCAATACCAGAAAGAGAAAGACATTTGAACTTCTTTCCTAAATGTGATAATTTAATTAGATTAGATATAATTAGACATTTATGAGAAGAAATTAGGTGTGATTATTATCGTAATTTTGGATTTCTTTCCGTATTGTATTGCATATAATTATGGGAAACAAATTACAAAAATAAGTTTTGAAAGCTATTTTTATGATAAACAACTCAAAATCTATGAGGACAGTGTCATATAATTTTCTTGCTATATATGTATAATTTTAAGATCGTGCCAATAATTTTTTAAATTTATTTATTTAAAAACAAAAGGCTTTTGGGCTTTTTTTCACATTGTTTTGAGTAATGCTAAGGACACAACAAAAAGAATTTCATAGCATTACTTAACAATGGTAATACCTTTAATTAGATTAGATATAATAAATTTCTCTAAAAAAAAGATTAGATGTAATAAATTAAATAACATTAAATAGATAAAATTTATTCTTTTCCTTATCTTAGAGGAATTATGATTTTTTGTTTTCCTATTTCTTGTAGAACTATGACTTTGTTATGCCTTGTTGGGAAAGGAGTAGGTGAAAATCTCTTTTTATAAGTACTCTTTAGGAGGAGATGGTGATTATTAAGTTCTTATCAAGTTAGTTTCTACTAAGAGGTTTTGTCATATTCTTTTGCCAACTAGTCTACAGTTTTTGTAGAATTTAGCTTTTGTGGAACAGTTGTAGTTATTGTGTGCTACATATTTTGTTGTCCTTGTCTTCACTAGTAAGGTTTTTATTTTTTTTAATAATTTAGAAACAGAACATCATGAACTTTATTAACATGTTGGTATATGAGAAGTTACAATATTATTTATGCTTAGAGGAACAAACTCTATTTAGACTAAGAGTGTATAAGAAGCCTTGTTCTTTAGGTTAAGACATATGCAACTGCATTATCTTGTCTAACAAAATAAGGGAAGGGAAATCTCTAAAAAAGAGCAAGCAAAAGACGACTATATAAGTATTTATTTTATATATTTTCTAATTGTTAGCAAGTGGGAGAATCTAGTTTATATATATAGATATATAATATATATATATATATATGAATACAAATTTAAATTAATAATGACTTCATATAAAATAATATAGTTAATTATGATACATGTATGTAGATTATTTTAGAGAAGCTTTGACATATTAAATTATGTATATACTCTTTAAGGAAATATTATATATCGGGTGTATTGAATATCAAATTTTTTGTTCAACATAACAAATATTACTAATCGAGTTAATTAAAACCTTCCAAAAAATTGGGGATTTAAGCCTAAAGTTCTTAATTAAATTTAATTACATGGTTATATTGACAAAAGAACCATATTATGGTTGGATTTAATTATCTATAAAACATATATAAACATAAAAATTCAACTTAGGAATCTTTTGAAAAAAAAAAAAAAAAAACCCAACTTAGGAAACTATATTTTATTTATTTATTTATTATTTAAAAAAAAGTAAATTTTTTGATACTTAAAAAAAAAAAGGGTTAATTGAGGAATGTAGGATTTATTATTTATTTATTTTTTGTAAGAAATATTTAATTTGAAACCATATGATATAATACAATCTTAGCTTTTTCTTTAACAATCTCTGATGGCTCTCATCAATCTCACTCCTTCTCCAAACCCCATCATTTTCCCACACTTTATCTCTCCAAACCTCTCTTTTCTTTCCTTCCAAATAACCCCATGTAACCCAAGAAGAACCAGAAAAACGAGAGCAGCTCTTCGGGAATGGAGGGAGTACGAGGAGGCAGTGAAGCGCAAGGACCTTGCTGGGGCACTCAGCTTCTTGAAATCCATTGACGACCCAGTTGAGACCGTCAATGGGTCTGCCTCGCTCGAGTCGGCTCGGTCCCGACTCGCCGAGTTGGGCCTGGTGGTTGGGTACGAGAGGGACTGGGAGGTTCTTGACACGTGTCTCAATGCTGACGATATGAAGCTTGTGTGTAGTGCTTATGGGTTCCTCAAGGATAGGGGCTTCTTGTCCAACTTTAGCAAATGCAGAAATATTGGTATAATTTGCTTCAAAATTCTGTTTTTTTTGGTCTCTTTTATTTATTTATTTATTTTTAGTTTGGTAGTTATGGTTATGGAGTTTGTTGAAAAATTAGTGCAAAATGATTTTTTTTTGGTATGTTTTATGAAAATTTTGGTACCAATTTAAGTAGATGGTAGTGAAATTATGAATTTGTTGAATATATTGTGAAAACTTTGGTTTGGTAGTCATTTGATAACATGGTTGAAAAGTTATGAATTTGTGTTGGGTTTCAGTTAGCATAACTGGCTGAGTTTTTTGTCAGCGAATAAAGAGCTGGGGTCAAATACTGCTTACACAAAAAAATAAATCAGTTGGTGTCTAGGGCCCTTGGCATGATTGTAAATAGCAATCATCATTGAGTGGATGCCGTAGGCTTCAAAGGCTATTGTACTTATATAAGAGGAAAAGAAGCAAAGTTATGAATTCATGTAAATATGACATGAAATTGTGTTACTCATTTGATAAGATGGTAGCCATTTGATAAGATGGTAGCAAAGTTGTGAATATGTTTAATATATCGTGAAAATTTTTGGTACCCATTTGATAACATGGTATACTAGTTTTGAATTTGTGTAAATATGGCATGAAAGTTTGGTACTGATTTGATAGCATGGTAGTACTTAGATGTGTGTATTATGCTATGAAATTTTGGTACCCTTTTCATAACAAGGTAGCGAAGTTGTGACTTTGTTTATTATGTTGTGCACATTTTGGTACCCATTTGATAACACAGTAGAAAAGTTTTGACAGTGGGTGAATATGGCTTGAAAGTTTTGGTATTGATTTGATAACATGAGTACAGTTGCAAATTTGTGTAACATGCTGTAAAATTTTGGCAATCTGTCCATAACATGGTAGCAAAGTTGTTAGTTTGTCTAGAATGTTATGAAAGTTTTGTGCCCTTCAAATCTCTAGAGTTTTTTAGTTTAGCATATCTAGATTTCTTTTTATGTGCCCTTAACTTGTTAAGAGTGTGCAGTTTCAAATTTGTTGCAAGATATTCCTGTGAAAATTGATCTCTGATACACACACAGACAAAAAAAAAAAACTCTAGAGCAAATACGTTTTTGTTAGAATAAATCATTGAAATGGGGGGAGTTCGTAGTCTCTTCATTGAGTCAAAATTCTTTCAATTAGTTTTAGAGGAAGGGGGTCGTTATTTCTTGTTACGGATTTTTGAGAGGGGCAAATTCTCTATGAGATCAGTCTTCTTAGGCAAGACTGCAGCACTTTGGCTGATGAATAGTATTGAAGAACTTGTGGTTGGGAAGAGCTCCAAACAGTTTTTTATTTTCAGAGAAGGTGACATTGCATTTACTCTCCAAAGAAGCTTCAATTCCTCTGGTCAGTTCTTGCTTGTGACTGAGCTCAAAGCTGGTGGGTCTAGGAGGTCGATCATTATTCCTGAAGGCAAAGAGAGAAGTGGTTGGAGGGTCTTTGGTCTTGAACTGAGAAAGTTGTTGTTCCCTTCCCATTATGCGGTGGGTGGTTATGGTCTCCCAAAGTTTATTCCTCAGGTGCAGAGGTTTAACTTGGAGACTCAAAATCCTAGAACTTTTGTTGAAGTTGTACAAGGCTTTCATGGAGGAATAGAGGATAGAAAGCAACTAAAGCAGCTAGGTTTCTCAGCTAAGGGGAAGAAGACACAGTTAGGAGAGGAGAAGAAGGGGGTGAACCTGAGATTTGAAGGTGTCAAAGAGAAGGTACTTCCGGTGGGCAAGGCTGATAAGATGGAGGGGGTGGGAGGGGACAGGAAGGAGCTGAGCATTAATGAGGAGATAGTGGTAGGGGCAAAAAATCAGGTAGACTCTAGGTTACGCTACCCAATTCTCAATTTGAATTCAAAAGATTTTATAATAGGGAAGAAGAGTGTTAGGAAATCTTGATGGTCAGGAAGAAGTCTTGTAGTGGAGGTTGATGTGACAGGGAGCAGGCGAGTCTTCTGGGACAGAAGGAAAGGGGGAGATATGAAGTGCAGAGGGGAGTCACGGGCAATGGACAGGGACTGCAATATAGAAGCACCAAGGGCCCTAAAATGGGTAGCACGAGGAAGTAAAAAGGCAGGTGATTTTTATAAGGCTGGAGTTAAACCTGGGTTGGGCCTAGACAAAAGCCCATCACTGCCCGATAAAGTTAAGAGCCCTCTTATATTCTCGGGCCCAAGCATTTTCGAAGTGGGCGAGAGTTCTCTGACTGGTGAAGAGAACTCAGCCCAGGCTCCGATGTTTGAGACGATCCCCAAGTCTCCTCCCCTGCGCTCTGATACTGAGTCGGAAGTGTCGGACTGGTGCGACATGCCTCCGATGGGATCCGACGGCTCCTCCGCCGTCGGAACCAGCTCCGATGAGCCCACGTTGACACCGGGTAAGTCTGATTCGGTGATTTCGCGGTCATCGGTTGAGCTTTTTCTTTCTGGTTTCTTTTGGTGCTTGTCGAGGGCTGGGCTTGTGGCTATGGATGCTTATTATGGGGTTGAAGGGGGCTGGGACAGCAGTGCCAACCTCAAACTGATAGAGGCCTTGGATTGTGATCAGCCCAGTGTAGCGTTGATACTCATGAAGGCAGAGTGTGATGTCCCTGGGGTGAGTACTATGGTGGTGGGAGAATTGAATCATTCGGATTTGGGTTTGGGTGGAGAGGAAAGCTTACCTCTAATGTCTATCACCCCCGCTGGGTTGCCTCTGTCAGCTGATTTGATTTGTGGCAATGAGGCATCAGAGTGTATGAATACGGTGGATATTTCTAGTTGGGTAAAGAATAGACTTCCTGGATTTAGTAAACTGGTGGGGCTGCCTCTTAATCGCCATGAGAAGTTATGCATTGCTTTGTTACAAAAGATTGAGAAGGAGTCAGAGGATGCCAAAGTGTTGAACAGGAAAGATACAGTTCCTAGAAAAGCTGTCATTAAAAGGGATAAAGGGAAGAGAGAGCTGAGGAATTTGCAATCTTCAGTTAACTATGATGGTTGGTAGAGTGTTGGCGGCTGAGTTAATTCTACAGTTGGGCTCTTCTTGTCATTATGAATTTAAAAATTCTTTCTTGGAATGTTAGAGGTCTGAATGACTGTCGGAAACGTTTGATTGTGAAAAATTTATTGCGTTAATGGAAGTGTGATGTAATTTGTTTTCAGGAGACTAAGCTTACTGGCTTGGACAGACGCATGATTGGCAGCTTGTGGAGCTGTCCTTATGTGGATTGGGTGGCTTTAGATGCTGTCTAGACGGCGGGCGGAGTTTTGATGATGTGGGATAGGAGGGTTTTAGAGAGGTTGGAGTTCATGGTGGGTTCTTTTTCTGTGTCTGTTCGGTGGAAAAGGGTGGGGGATGGCTTTAGCTGGGCGTGTTCTGGGGTTTATGGTCCAACTGACAACAATGCGAGGGGGCTAATGTGGGACGAGCTGGTTGGTGTTCAGCAATGTTGGAACGTCCCATGGTGCTGTATTGGGGACTTTAATATTGTCCGTTTTCCGAGTGAACGATCGGGTAATTCCTGTCTCACCCCGGCTATGGATCTTTTTTCAGAGTTTATCGAGGACCTTAATTTGATTGATTTGCCTCTGGAGGGAGGGAGATATACCTGGTCTAGCGGCTCGGATCAGCCTTCGATGTCTAGAATAGATAGAGTTTTGGTGTCTCATGATTGGGAGGAGCAATATCCGAATGTGGTCCAACGGATATTACCTCGCCCTGTTTTAGACCATTTCCCTATTCTAGTGGAGGTAGGGGGAATGGCGAGGGGGAAAAGTCCGTGTAGGTTTGAGAATATGTGGTTAAAGATGGACGGGTTCACTGATAGAGTTCATTTTTGGTGGAATCGGCATTCTTTCTCTGGTACTCCCAGTTTTGTGTTTGCCAAAAAATTGAAGGCTCTGAAGGAAGATATCATTCAGTGGAATCGTTCGGAGTTTGGTCATGTCGGGCGCAAAAAGTCTCAATTTCTTGAGGCTTTGAAATTGCTAGATGCCAAGGAAGGGGAGTTTGGCCTCTCTGCTGCAGAGTCTTGTGAGAGAGTTGTGGTGAGATCTGAAATAGAGAAACTTCTCTCGTTGGAAGAAATCTCTTGGAGACAGAAATCTAGAATGTTATGGATCAAGGAAGGCGACAATAACACCAAATTCTTCCATAAGGTGGCTAATTCTCATCGAAGGTTTAATCATCTAAGTATTCTGGAGGTGGATGGGGTGATTTTTGAGGAAGAGTCCGAGGTGGCGGCTCAGGTGGTTCAATTTTACAAAAATTTGTACCAGGAGACTGAGGNTTTTTATATCTCTTGTTTGTTCAATTTTTATATCTTGTCTCCTATAAACTCATTTCCCAGCTTCATATTTAGCATCATTTGTGGCATAATTATTTATCAAACATTAGCTCTTCTAACTACAATTACAATTTATTGGGAAACTTAATATGTCCATCTTAAGATATTTGGAATTATATGTCAAAGTAGCAAGACATCAGTGCCATTCGTGCACAACATATTATATTCATCATTCCATAAAATAACATGAGTGACTCCAATATAATTTGAAACCGGATCCATTTGTAATGGTTATTGTTTGGTAATTTTGAGTTGGGGGAGACATTGAGCAAACATTGGCAGGCACAACAGTTAGACCCAAATCAAAATCATGTTAGGACTCATTAATAGCTGACCAGGTGATTCCACATGTCAACCTCACAGCTAATGTATATTGGGCAAACTTGAGAAAATACAGATAAATTTTTTTGACTAGGTTATACATTGAAGTCTAAGGTCTTCCCTGAGAAAATAGCATCTTTTGGAGCCTAATCTTCATGCTCATTCATTCAACCTACCCCCTAGCCCTCACCTGCTAATTAACTTATTGATAAAAATTGTTTTTATGGCCTTAAATATCTCTGTTATTGTGATGATGAACATTGTTGGAGGTAATAGAGTCTAGAATTCAACGTTTTAAAGGAGAATCATATGGATCCACTGCATCTTCATAAATTTCTTAGAAATTTTTCTTACAAAATTATGTTATTGTTGAATGTTTGAAATTGTCTCAAATTTCTAATTAGATTTGATCTGGGTTTCCTTGGCATGGAAGGAAATGATTTTTTTTCTTGGTGTGGAAGACAAGGATTCTCCTTGATATAGAAGGAAAAATGTTCTCTTGTTGAAGAAGTAATTAGATATTCCTTGTCCCTCAAAAAATAGGATTGAAGCTTTATAAATAGATATTGTTGCAAAGGGTTTGGAGGCTTTTGTCCAAGGGTCCTCCCACATGGGGAGATGACAAGGCTTCTAGAAAAACATGAATGAGTTTCTTCGAAGACTAATTTGGTAGATTATTTTTGGGGTTGAAAGATTACCCTTTTATGTATTGAAAGTTTGTATGTTTTGTGAGTGTGAGATAGTTATTGGGTTTATCGAGGCTTTGATATTGTGAGTTTGAGTATGTGAAGTTTGTGAGAGGTTTTGTTTATGTTAGTGAGGTTTGTGAGTTTTTGTGTGAGTTGTGAGTGTTATTTGGTTTGATTAAGTGTGATCGTAATCCATATCGTTGATAGTGGATATTGGTTGGCATTGTCTGTGGATGTAGGCATGGAGTTGGCTTAATAGTGGCAGCTATACGTTATACTGACAGTATTCAAATGAACACCTTGACATTGAAAAATAAATAAATTTATAAATATATTAATTTTCAATTATTATTATTTTATTTTTATTATTATTATTATTATTATTTTGTCTATCATAAATAAAAAATGAATACCCTAAAAAGAAAATGAACACCCGAAATTTTTTTTAGGTGGTTGATTTAGGTATTAAGCTGAACAAAATTAAAATTTGGCATCCCTTAACAGTATCCTTGACCCATTTAAACAAAAAGAAAAGCCAACAATAAATTTTATTTATCTAAAATCTTGAAAAAAAAAAAAAAAAAGCTAGTCCAATAACAGAAATTATTAGTTTGCTTATCTTAAATCTTAGGGGGAAAAACGTCCAACAAAAAACTTACCACTTAAAAGTTTAAAAGTTAAATAACAATTTTGAGAGAGAGAGAGAGAGAGAGAGAGAGAGATTTAAAAGATAAAGGCATGTGGCTAGCACTCCAGAAATGTTATGCTAGTTAATAAATAAAATAGTAAAGGCAATTGTACTATTGCTTAAGTACTATTCAATAGATTGCATCAACCGTGACAACATGTTCCTGACTTATTTGGCTCCAAAGAATCAAACTTGAATGACAAGTGCTATAATTTCCAGAACATGGAAAAAAAAAAAAAAAGTATGGGGTTAGCAAATATAATCATCCAAAAAGTGTAATTGATTGGAAGTTGGCCTCAATTGAAGTCTCCCTAGTTGTCTTCTTGAGAGTCAATCATGGGAGGTTCTACTTTTGTTTTCATTGAAGCAAAAACTTTTGAGTTTGCTATTGAGGAAGGGGGGTCTTTTTTCCTTTTACGTATTCATGAGAGAAGTAGGAGTTTCCTTCGTTCTGTCTGTATGGGTAAGGAGTGCGCTAAAAGATTTTTGGTTCACGTTGAGGAGTTGTTATCTAGGCCAAATCAGGGTCAGTTTGTGAGAACGGTTATGGAGGGTAATAGCGTGCTTATTCTCTAGTTGGGGTCCAATGCCCATGGCTCTTTTTAGCTGGTCTCTGAGTTAGATAAAGGTCGTCGGAGGGGTTCCATTGTCATACCAGAAGGAAAATTGCAGAGTGGATGGAGAAGTTTTGGAGTTCAATTGAGGAAGACAATCCAGCCGCAAATTCAGAACAATGGTGTGAAGCATAGGAGTGCCACCTTTAAATTGGTGAGGATGATGGAGAAAGTCTGGCGGATCCTTGGAGGTTTTGAAAACAAAGGAAAGGAGGCTGCTTTGGATTTTCAAATTTTGAAATTGTGTATTTCTTGGGGAGGGATTTCCGGGACTGACAAGCATTAGGTTGGGGAGGAAGTCACGTCGGTCACTTCGGCTTTTAATTTATACCCTGATCCTGAAAGCATTTTTCTCTTGGAACGTATATAATTTATAGCATGAGAAACATATACTTATGTTTTGATCTTGGAATTTTTGGTAGCAAGGGGCAGATGATGATAAATTTTGAGATCTACACAAGCTCAAAATGTGATTCTTGTACACAATCATTATTCAGTTAGGTCATTTAATATTCAATAATACAAGTCAAAACATGAAGTCCAATAAATGAAATATGGACATGTGGATTACACAAGGTCAGAAAATTGTTCCTCCTACGTTTCAAATGGTTAAATCCCAATTTAGTCACAAACTTCTTGTCTGGCATGTTATTTGTCCTGTTGTACCAAAATCAATTCACAAAACAAGGTAAAAAAGGGCCAACCAAAGCCGTAAATGANCATGACACTTTAATATGTCCCATTCTAACACAATCACTACCTGCTCCTCCTACACGGGTAGCAGAAATTAGCTTCTACCCCAATTATTGGCTTAAAATACTTGTTCCACATGCCGGACTTTGAGCAAATATTACATGAACTGAGAATAGCCTCGCACAGGCGTTTGATGCAGGACAAGGTGGAAATATAAGGAAATAAAGAAGAACAAGATAAATCCTAGGCTTCACCATCTAGAATCTATCTGAAAACCTTAGGCTTCATCGTTTATGGTTGTTTGGAATCACTACCAAGCCTAGAGAATTATGAAATCTCTCTAATCAGAAAATTGTCATTCAAATTGCAGTACTTAAAGCCATTCCCTAGCTTCAATTTATTAGGTTAGGGATACATCAAGCCACATTAAATTCCATAATTCAAAGTGAAATCTAGAAAAATCTGAAATTCAAATTTCAAAAAGTGAAATCTAAGATTTCAAATAAGGAACAAAAAATCTGAAATATTGTGGTTTTTATTTTTATATTTATAAACAAATATTGTGGTGGAATCTGATCAAAATATGGCTATTAATGAGGTTTTCAGCATAGTTTTTGAGGAGTATCCTTGTTGTAACCATGTGATGGCATATGCCAGGCAGGGCCGGCCTAAGGTATTTAGAGGCCTTAAGCAAAACTTTTAAATTGGGCCTTTTTACTGTTTAAATATTTACTTTATATTATTAACTTTATATAAAATATTTTTATTTAAATTTTATTTTTCTTGCTTGTTAAGATGCAAAAATATTAATTAAGTTTTTGTATTCAACTTCTTTTAAAATATTCTTTTTAATTGATAATAATTGAAATTATTTCATTGTTATCTTCTAACTATGTTTTATAAATTTATTGTTCATTTGTAAGATTTTTAGCTGAATTTTTAGTTATATTTTTTATTGCTAGTGACAAATTAATCTAGAGATCCGATTTGAGATTTGGTTTAAAAAGTTTTTTTAATTTTTTTATACGAAATTCACAGATTTATTTAATAAAATCAAATAAAATAAATACTTTTCAAAAAATAAAGATTAAATAACGCCTAATTGGACCAAGAAACAACGAATTAAGAAGCTAGTGTTAGACTATTTTTTATATTTTAAAATAAGAATTTATGAATTAAAAAAATAAAAAATAAAAAGAACAAAATGATAAATCTAGAAGAGTGTAGTGACTGTAATACAACCACTAGAGGAGTTGTTACTCTTTACCAAACATTTGCCTCAAAAACCCAGAGAACCTCTTCCATGTTCTTTAAAAAAAAATATATATATATATATATATATTGTCTTCTTTCTCCCATTCTTTTGTAAATAACCTAGAGAAAGTAAAATAAGAAAGCTATGTCACAAAAAGGTAAAATATTGGCTTTGTTTTACCTCTTCAAAGGACTGTCGATTGCCGAGGGAGCTGCTCGTAACTGACTACCATTTTAGGTAGAGACAGAAGATCTGGCGGCAATTTTTGCAATCAGTTTTAGTTTAGGAGTTTTGGAGAGATTGAGAAAGTTTGGTCTATATTTTTACTTTTTAGTGCTAGGACTCAATTTAGTCTAAAATTCTGAAGAATTCTAATCGTTTGAAAGAGAGAGTCAAACAAAATATACGCATATTGAGATTGAAATTTTCATGTATTGGCTAAATTTTGGGGCTTAATTAATACTCTCCAAGATAATTAATAATCAAAAATTTTCTTCTACCGTTCTTTGTTTTTTAAATATAGTATTGGATAAGTATTGACTATTATTTGAGATTATATTTTTAAATTTTGTTGACCTGAAGCTTGATTTTGGGAGCCTTCTATCACTTGGGGCCTTAGGCAATGACATCAGTCGCTTCTACTGTTGCGCTGCTCCTGATGCCAGGTTCTCCTTGATTAGAGTTTGGAACCCAAAATGAAGCATACTCTTCTGCAAAGAAACTTCTGCATGGACTAGTGCTAGCTGGAACTCTGTATGACTAAGGGTTGCGCTATGGGTAATGCTAACTTTGTTGTAGTAGTAGTGCTGCTAATAATGGTAGTCTCAGTTTTGCAATTTCAGAACGTGATAATCTGACTTCTTCATACCTACAATATGTGCAGAATACACCGATGTCTGACATTTGTGTCAAGAAACTTGAATTTTCTGGTTTTACCATCTACCCTTTTCTTTTTCACGGAAACAATGTGAATATGAACTGCTTTTCACACAAACAATATGATTGTGAACTAACAAAGATACAGTTATGTTATGGTATCCTGACTTTAACTATTGCTTCTTATAATATATATATATATATATATATATTTTAATAACAAAAGTTAGAAACTGACAGTTTCAATGTTGTAACATCACTTTTGTATTACAAATCTACATATTATTATATCCTTTATTTTTTATGCTTTGTTCATTTCACTTTATAGGATCCTGATCTTCATTAAATACATTTTGAATCACATTCTCCACTTTCTTTAATCTTACCATCATTTCCTTATTCTTTCCTTTTGTTTCAACATGAGTCCAACTTACCATGATGAAAATAGACTGATTGGTGATGTTTATCTAAGACACATTAGACTTTTCTTTAGCCCACTGACAAATTTAGTGATTCTAGGTGACATTTAACTTGCATGTTGCTTGTCTTCGTTTAAATTATTTCGTTGGGAAAGTGATTTATATCAATTACTTGAATCCTGATAGAATGTCACATTGATACATAATGTTATGTCAATCTACTTATGAGACTACTCTTGCGTTAGACATTAGATCATCATGTTCCACTGAAGTAATCTTAACAAGCTTGACCAATTTCGCCATTATTTAATAGCTGATGTAATAAACATTTCTTCCAATTTTATGGCAAACCATATTTTAGCTAATTCATAAAATGAGTTGAGTTGAGTGAGTTAACTGGATTTAACATTCATAAAAATTAGATTCTTAAATCTCACATTCTAAGTTTTTTTTTTTTTTTTTTTGAAATTCATATTAAAATTTTGTTTCAGTTTTTTAGAGATTATGCAGGGGTGTGTGCGGGTCAAATTTGTCAAGCAAAAACTAATATTTCTATCCAATCCGCCACTAGTGGGTTGGGAAAATTTTAATCCGCCACTGACCCACCAAAGTCTAAACCGGCGGATTGGTTACAAATTTTGGTGGTTTCAACTTGGTGAGTTAGGCAGGTTGACATTAACAATGTTATTTTTTTTTTTAAATTATCACAATCTACAATTTATTATTGCATAATCTCAAAATATAACTAATGCACACAAAAAATTAAAGCTATATTTCATTGAATAATCTCAATTCTAACACAAACATAGGGTCAATAAAAAAGAGATATATCATCTATTTCATTGAATAATCTCAATTTTAACACAAACATAGGGTCAATAAAAAAGAGATATATCATCTCTAATAGACCTTGTCTCCACAAAAAAGGAAAAAGGAAAAGAAAAAACAGTAGACTGTTGCCTTACAACTAAGAAAAATTAAATCAATAAACCCAAAGTCTTAATATTCCCAAAGTCACATCAAGGATTCAAAATAATAACATACCAATATAACAAATAAACTGTAAAATTGTATGCATAGTCTCAAGATTTACAAGAAAATATGGGACCCAAATCAAAAAGACAAACAACATACTCAATAAAAATATAGATACAAACATTATGCAATATAATACATATGAACAACTACCTTTGTGGTTATCTAGGAGAGTATGCAATTGATAGAAGGTGAAGAATTGAAGGGATAAAAAAAATAGAGGCTTCA